>NW_011494855.1:3566786-3613231 GCF_000754665.1 Bison bison bison
TAACACTCTTAATTCCATTAACACTTAACTAGCAATCAAACAATACAGGCAGCTGCTGCCTGGAGGTGCAGGTTAAAGACCTCACTGTGAACTGAAGTCTAAACGTACACCTACAGCAAGCCTATTCAGAGGAATCTTCTGTACCAGACTTGTGCACAGATAGACACGAATCTAAGAGTGTTTAAAAGAAAAAAGTTTTGACGAAAATCCCTGGTCTTTATTTTGATAGAGTTACGAACAGCCAACTTATTGGGAAAGTCCCTGATGCGGGGAAAGACTGAGGGCAGGAGGAGAAGAGGGCGATAGAGGATGAGATGGTTGGATTGCATCACTGACTCAATGGACATGAGTCTGAGCAAACTCCAGGAGATAGTGAAGGACAGGAGGGCTGGTGCCCTGTAGTCCATGGGGTAGAAAAGAGTCAGACATGACTGAATGACTAAACAACAATCTTAACAGAAGAGTCGGAGAAGGCAATGGCACCCCACTCCAGTACTCTTGCCTGGAAAATCCCATGGGTGGAGGAGCCTGGTAGGCTGCAGTCCATGGGGTCGTGAAGAGTCGGACATGACTGAGTGACTTCACTTTCACACATTGCAGAAGGAAATGGCAACCCACTCCAGTGTTCTTGCCTGGAGAATCCCAGGGATGGCGAAGCCTGGTGGGCTGCCATCTATGGGATCACACAGAGTTGGACATGACTGAAGCGACTTAGCAGCAGCAGCAACAAAAGAGTACAACAGACTAGCAGAGCAATCATAACAAAGCAGTGGTATGGATTACATTAAATCACAAAACAGCATTGTTACTTACATGCCTGCCTAACAGATATACAGGAAAACAGGAGAATTCTTGAGTCTGTCTGCTGTCACACTACTTGTGTATTTGAATATATTTAAGGGGCATACCTCGGGGCTTCCTGGGTGGCTCAGCAGTCAAGAGTCTGCCTGCCAATGCAGGAGACACAGATTTGATCCCTGGGTTGAGAAGATCCCTGGCGTAGGAAATGGCCATCCACTCCAGTATTCTTTCCTGGGAAATCGCATGGACAGAGGAGCCTGGTAGGCTACAGTCCATACAGTCGCAAAGACACAACCATACCCCACCTTCATAGAATTTTCTTCTATTCCAAAAAAGTGACTTTTCAAGATTATCATTAAACCTGGCTTCATTTTTAAAGCTTTATAGGATTTGACATGTTGAATTAGATCAGATTACATGTCCTGATTTTCCTTAAGAAAGTATGTTCCCTGAAATAGAACTTGATAAAAACAGAGACCACATGGCCAATGTGAGTCCTGTCTCCTCTAAATGAGTCTTACAGGTTTTTTTAAAAAATTATAGCCCCACGTTATGAAAAGCATAAAGAATCCAGTCATTCCCCCTAAGGGAGGCCATTTCAGCCCAGAGAGAAGGGTGGATAGCGAGAGAGAGAATGTGAGCATGCCCCTGGGTCAGCCTTCCCTAGGAAGTGATTGCTTTAAAACAGGGGTCCCCTACCCTAGACCATGGACCTGTACTGGGTGATGAACCTCTGCATGGCAGGAGGTGTGCGGTGGGCCAGCAAGTCAAGTTTCATCTGTATTCACAGCCGCTTTCCATCGCTCATATTACCGACCAAGCTCCGCATCGTGTTGGATCAATGGGGGCAGTAGATTCTCATAGGACAGTGAACCCCATTGTGAACTGTGCATGTGAGGGATCTAGGTTGCAAGCTCCTTTTGAGAATCATCCTGAAACCACCACCCACCCCAGTCAGTGGAAAAATCGTCTTCCGTGAACCTGGTCCCTGGTGCCAAAAAAGGTGGGGCACCGCTGCTTTAAAAATGTTACCTATAAAGCACTCAGGCTACTCAATTATTCAAGTTCAGAAATGTTACTCCTGCACGTCCCTCTTCCCTGAACCTTACACTTGCTAACTCACAAGAAGAAGGTGGTGGTACTTTAAAGCCATAAGAAGCAGAACAGAGCCCAGAGCAAATGGCCTCTTAAGAATGGCTGGCTGGCCTGCCACTGTCTTCTTTTCACCTGTATTATCTGCAGCTTTCAGAAACATCTTTTATTGAGGGGACATGAAGAAAAGGGAGAATACCAATGGAAGTATTGGGGGGGTGGGTATTAAAAATTCATGCTAAAGTTTGCTGTTTGAAAACTGACAATACCTTTAAATTTTTCTTAAAGACAAACTATTTTTGGTTGGTGTCAAGAAATTTTGAAAAATTCAGAAAGCATAAGTTGGAAGATAATAAGGACATGTCCCTCCATCTCAAAAGGGGTAGGAGGCCTAAATATTCCTCTGTGCTATAAACTCCGGAACATGACAGCCTCTGAGACATAAATGTTTAATGAAAACTCAGATGGAACCATCGGTACTTCAAGAAATACAAAGTCCCGAAATATCCCTAACTGCACACAGAAATCTAGCGGATAATAAAGGTAGTAATCAGGGATTTCCCTGGTGGTCCAGTGGTGAAGAATCTGCCTTGCAATGCAGGGAACACAGGTTTGATCCCTGGTCCAGGAACTAAGATCCCACATGCCGAGGGGCCACTAAGCCCAAGCGCCACAACCAAAGAGCCCGCACACCGCGACAAAAGCTCCTGCATGACGCAGTTAACACCCGAGGCGGTCGAATAAATAAAATGTTTTTGGTAATGGTAGTATTCAAATTCCCCTGGAGGAAGAAATGGCAACCGATTCCGGTATTCCTGCCTGAAAATTTCCATAGACAGAGGAGCCGGGTGGGCTACAGTCCAAAGGGTTGCAAAGAGTCAGATACAACTGAGTGACTGAGCACACACATTCAAATTACTGGGGCAGAAATAAACTTTCAAAAAAATGGTGGTGGGACTAATGGAAAAAGATAAACTAGACCCATTCTTCACCCATAAAAAAGAAAAAATGTTAAAATGGATCAGATATCTAATGAATATGAACCTAAACACATAGTGAAGGAAAACATGGATGAATTCCTCCAAAACCTGGGTGTAGACAGAGGCATTATGACTCACTATGTCTCACAATCCATATGTAATAAAAGATTTATAAATCTGATCACTTAAAGATAAAAATCCATTGCATAGCACAGTGAAGACAAATGAGAAACCAGGAGAAAATAATTGTAAAGTGTATCACAGATAAAAGGCTAATGTCCCTAGTATACAAGTAAAACTCAAAATTAAAGGAAAAAAAGAACAAAATTCTATAGGAAAATCAGCAAAGCTGTGACTAAATAGCTCATTACACACAAAGATAGACCACACACACACACACCCCCCGCTTAAACACACAAAAAAATGTTCAATTACCCCTTATACACATAAAAAGTTGTTCAATTCCCTTCATGATGCAAACTAAATGAAATATTGTTTCTCACCATTAGATTGGCAAAAACATTCAAACGCTTGATGAAATACTCTGTTGGTGAGACTATGGAAATAGGCAGTCACAAGCCACTAGTGAGAATGAAAAATGGTCTGACTCTTCCAGAAGCAAATGTGCCAGTATTCAACAAAACTATGCATCTGTTTACTCTTTGAGCCCGCAGTCCCACTTTGAGGAATTCAGAAGATATACCTCCAACAATGCAAAAGTATTTATCTGCAAGATTACTCATTGCCACTTTATTTGTTATCAGGATATTTTATTGCCAAATATCCAAATGTCTAAGTATAGGAAATTGGTTGAATAATTGGTTATAAATTGGTTGGATTAACTATGCTATGTACAGTCAATGTAACTAAGCAGTTACAAGAACGAACGATAATCTCAAAGAACTGATATGGAATAATTTCCAGTGAAAATGGTGAAAAAAGCAAAGTGCAAACAAGCAATTTATGAACCTGTATTCCCAATCTTGGGTGGAATATTGGGGTGGGTGGTGGAATTAAAGAAAAAAAATCCCAAACCCTTCAGTAGCTTTGCTTCTGTAGTTAAATGACTGAAGCGACTCTGAAAATGTCTGGATACACGATAATGTTTATTTAGCAAATTAGTGAAAGTGTTGATGTAGCTGGAAGATACATATGCAAATATTGGAATGGGAGAAGGCAAGGGGGACCCTGTGGGGATGAAATGAAACTGGAGATATGACTATGGGCGTGGCATCTCTCTCTCTTTTTTTTTTTAGTGGCTATTTTCTATTATGTTTCCTATTTCTTTCTTTTTAAAGAAATATTTATTTATTTGCTTGCAATGCAGGATCTTCAATCTTCATTGTGGCATGCGGGACCTTTAGTTGAAGCATGCGAACTTAGTTGTGACATGTGGGATCCAGTTCCCTGATCAAGGATCGAACCTGGGACCCCTGCATTGTGAGCTCGAAGTCTTAGTCACTGGATACCAGGGAAGTCCCTGGACTTGGGATCTCTAAAGGAAGTATGGGTACACGTGTGCATGTTTACATGCATGCATGTATTTGACATATATGTGTATATCCATGCACATATTTCGGAGAAGGCAATGGCACCCCACTCCAGTACTCTTGCCTGGAGAATCCCATGGACAGAGGAGCCTGGTAGGCTGCAGTCCATGGGGTTGCAAAGAGTCGGACACGACTGAGCGACTTCACTTTCTCTTTTCACTTTCATGCATTGGAGAAGGAAATGGCAACCCACTCCAGTGTTCTTGCCTGGAGAATCCCAGGGACGGGGGAGCTTGGTAGGCTGCCGTCTATGGGGTCGCACAGAGTCGGACACGACTGAAGTGACTTAGCATAGCATAGCATGCACATATTTCCCAGTACTGCCCACTGAAAGGACAAAGAAGGAAAAAAATTCCAGTGGTCACAAGCACATGTAGTGTCCACAGTATAATGTCTAACACCATACCCCACTGAAAACAAAAAGGGCTCCTCAAAGAACTTGATTCCAGGGCTGGGGTAAAAGAAGCACAGAATGAGCCCAGAGTATCTTGCTATACAAGAAAGTAGGAAACTGCTCAGGAGACGACGGTGGCATGTCACAGGGACACAGGAAACAGGGGGAAAGGGCTTCTACTGACCAAGCATGTGAGCACCAAAGTGATTTAAGGGTCAACAATACATTCTAAACCATTGAAAAATGACAGGGACCCATGGGTCTGCATCAATACATAACAGAGAGAGGAGGGAAGAGCTCTTAATTCTGGTTAAATGGTGAGTAGGAAATAATAAAGATAGAGAGAGATGGAATTGGTAAATTATCCATTGGTAACCATCACATGAAGAATGACTGATGCAAAAATATCAAGAGATGCTAAATCAGAGGAGATACTTTGATGAAGTGCAGGATATTTGCATGATCTTAAAGTGTCTCTCCTGAGATTGATATCCTGAGAAGGGCACAGCATCACTTCTGCAGTATTCTGGTCAGGACGTATAACTTGAACGTAATCATGAAGAAACATCAGACGAACCCAAATGAAAAAAATACCTTATTGAAAAAAAGGTGGGGTGAAGGGTTGGTGTCCTTCAAAAATGTCACTGTCATAAAAAAGACTAAAGAGACATTGAAAATTAGTTGCAACACATTATCACAGACTGGATCTTATACTAGAGGCAAAAAAGCTACAAAGATAATATTGGATCAAATAATAAAAGTGGAATATGAATAGGAGATCACTGTATTATATCGATGTAAAATTACTGAAGTTGATAACTATACCACAGTTATACCAGAGAGTATCAATACCCTTAGAGTATTTAGGGATTAAAGATCATGATGTCGCTAACTTCCTCTTGGATGGCTAAGAGAAAAACAAGTGTGTTGCAGGGTGGGGTACAGAGAGAAAAAGGGAGTACAGCGACAGAGTGTGTATACGGAGAGAGGAAGGGGAAGAAGAAACAGCATGCACACACGAAACCAAAAACGGCACACGTTAACAAGAGAGGCATCTGGATGAAGAATATATGGGCGCTCTTTGCAGTATTTGTGGACCTTTTTACAGTTTGAATTACTTCCAATATAAAAGCAAAATAAATTACTGGAGATACTTGAGAAGCATGAGGTTCAATGAATACGGAAAAGTAGGCCCCTCCCTGGCGGTCCAGTGGTTAAGACTCCTCGCTTCCAATGCAGGGGGTATGGGTTTGATCCCTGGTCTGGAGGAGCTAAGATCCTACATGCCTTGTGGCCAAAAATCCAAAACATAAAACAGAAGCAATCTGTAACAAATTCAATAAAGACTTAAAAAAAAAAAAAGGTCCACATCAAAAAAAATCTTTTAAAAAAAACAAGGAAAAGTGAGTTTCATCTAAGGAGTATCTTCTGATGTCTGTCTACTGCAGCACAGTCTAGGACTGAGGTGTGTAAGTGCTTACACACGAGTGATAACTATATCACCAACCCAGTAATACAAGGAAGCAGCTCCCTGACCCATTAACAAAATGTCTCATTTGATACAAGCGAAAGTGAAAGTCGCTCGGTTGTGTCCGACTCTTTGCGACCCCAGGGACTGTAGCGTGCCAGGCTCCTCTGTCCGTGGGATTCTCCAGGCAAGAATACGGCAGTAAGTAGCCATTCCCTTACCAGGGGATCTTTCCAACCCAGGGATCAAACCCACGTCTCCCACACTGCAGGAGGATTCTTTACTGTGTGAGCCACCAAGGGAGCCCAAGAATACCGGAGTGGGTAGTCCTATCCCTTCTCTGGGGGGGATCTTCCCAACCAGGAATCACAGCAGGGTCTCTGCATTGCAGGTAGACTTGTTACCCGTGGAGTCCCTTTAGGGTCCCCCGGAGTCAGCATCCATGCCTTTTCGTTCTTCAATGCCTGGGCCCTTGTTCCTTCAGTTCATCCCCTCATTTAACCAAAACTCTATCAACACGATGAGCATGTCCCATGGGTCTCCTCCCAACACTGTCCAGTCCTGCTTGCTGACTCTCAGTCACGGTTCCAGCTCCTTCCTACACTGTTGCCCATGCACCCTCCCAATCTTGCCTCTCGATTCTTAAAACAGGATCTGAAGTGGTTAGTCCCTCCCTTTCCTCCTCCTCCCAGTCTCCCTTCCCCTTCAAATCCTTTCCTTCCAATGTTACCAAACATCTTCCAAAGCAGAGATCTGATCAAATATTTCCAGCTCTGAGACTTCCACTGCTTCCACTGCGAAACTGAATTGTAACTGCTTGGAGCAGCAGACAGGTTCCTCTGTCATCTGGGTCCCCATCGGTTTCTCTAGCCTTATCTTTTTTAAAATTATTATTTATTTATTTATTTTTAGCTGCGCTGGGCCTTTGTTGGTGTGAGTCGGTTTTCTCTAGCTGCGGTGAGCCGGGGTTACTCTTTGTGGTGGTGTGTGGGCTGATTCTCGTTGCAGTGGCTTCTCGTTGCAGGGCGTGAGCTCTAGATGAGCAAGCTTCAGTAGTTGCGGCTCATGGGATTTGCTGCCTTGTGGCATGTGGGATCTTCTTGGACTAGGGATCGAACCCATGTCCCCTGCACTGGCAGGTGGATTCTTAACCACTGGACCACCAGCAAAGTCCTTCTAGCCTTCTCTTCCACGAGGCAGTTGAGTTGCAAAGACAGCATCTGTTTACCTTAATTTCGTGACATGCAGTTTTCCACATGGTCTGCTGTCCACCAGTGGGCTTATCAGCCCCAATACACCCTGCATTTCCCATTCTGACATTGCTGTTTTTGCCAAGAGCCTACTGCCCATCTCTTCCTGCTCAAATACCACTAGCCTCGTAGAATGCTCCCTAATTCCTCTGTTCAGTGCTCCTTTTCCTCCATGCTTCCTGGAACACTCTCCTTGTCTGTCTCCAGGGGCCTTTAAGTCATATATCCTTATCATCTATCTATTAACAAAACTGGGACCAATGCAGATGTCCATCAACAGGAGAACAAACAAACAAACTACAACACAGGTATACAATGAAACATATTCAGCACATAACAATAAGGAATTACTCATATAAGCAACATGGGAGAATCTCAAGCACATGCTAAGTGAATAAAGCCTTCATATAAAACAGTGGGTATTTCATAATTCCAAGTATATGAAATTCCAGAAAAGGCTTAACTACAGAGAAAAAAACTCGAGGAAGAAATGGGGGATGGCAGAGGCAGAGGAACCTCAACTTTCTGGAGTGATGTTAATACTCTGTATCTTTATACAGAATACACTTTTGTCAGAACTAGACCTCAACATTAGGTAGGTTCTCTATGAGTATCAGGATTGACTGCATTATATTTTAGCCTGAATTTGCAGATGATGATTTTGCAGGTGTTTGCTGGAAACATTATTTTTATCCTCATCGTAGGTCACTGAATGTCTAGTGTTCCTCTTGATAAATGTCTAAGAGTCTACTATATATCACAGCCTATGTGAGCACCTTGCCTCTGGGAGGTTCCTGTTTTTATATGACTTTTTTTTTTTTCTATTTTATTTTTATTTATTTTTTAAATTTTATTTTATTTTTAAACTTTACATAATTGTATTAGTTTTGCCAAATATCAAAATGAATCCGCCACAGGTATATATGACTTTTAATTTTACAAAGCATTTTCAGAAACATTTTCCCCAATTAATTTACAACACATTTCTTAGTTCTTTTTTTTTTTTTTTCCAGCACCCTTCAGCATGTAGGACCCACTCCAGTGTTCTTGCCTGGAGAATCCCAAGGGATGGGGGAGCCTGGTGGGCTGCCATCTATGGGGTCGCACAGAGTCAGACATGACTGAAGCGACTTAGCAGCAGCAGCAGCATATGGGAATATCAGTTCTCCAATGAGGGATCAGAGCAACTCCCCGTGCATTGGAAGTGAAGAGTCTTAACCAATGGACCACTAGGGAAGTCCCCATATTTTTTTTTTGGCTTCACTAGGTCTTTGTTGCTGTGCATGGGCTTCTCTCTAGTAGTAGAGCCAACAACAGGCTCTAGAGTGCACGGGCTCAGTAGTCATGGCACATGGGCTTGGTTGTGGCCTTGCAGTATGTGGGATCCCTGACCAGGGATCGAACCTGCGTCCCCTGTATTGGAAGATGGATTCTTAACCACTAGATCACCAAGGAAGATCTCCAGTTCAGTTCAGTCGCTCAGTGGCTCTTTGCAACCCCACGGACTGCAGCACGCCAGGCCTCCCTGTCCATCACCAACTCCCAGAGTGTGCTCAAACTCATCTCCATCACGTCAGTGATGCCATCCAACCATTTCATCCTTTGTCATCCCCTTCTCTGCCTACCTTCAATCTTTCCCAGCATCAGGGTCGTTTCAAATGAGTCAGTTCTTCACATCAGGTGGCCAAAGTATTAGAGTTTCAGCTTCAACATCAGTCCTTCCAATGAATATTCAGGACTGATTTCCTTTAGGATGGACTGGTTGGATCTCTGTACTGTCCAAGAGACTCTCAAGAGTCTTCTCCAACACCACAGTTCAAAAATATTAGTTTTTTGGCGCTTAGCTTTCTTTATGGTCCAACTCTCACATCCATACATGACTACTAGAAAAACCATAGCTTTGACTAGATGGACCTTTGTTGGCAAAGTAATGTCTCTGCTTTTTAATATGCTCTCTAGGTTGGTCACAGCTTTTCTCCAAGGAGCAAGCGTCTTTTAATTTCATGGCAGTTCTTAATCTACAGTTTCTGCCTTCAAATAAGAAAGAAGCCTTTACTCCGTAGGAAGGGCTACTGTTTATTGGACATTTTGCCTGAGAAAGCCCTCACACAGGTGTGAAATTAATACAGTTCAGATGTTTAAATGTGCATTTGTATGAAATATCTACATCAATATAAAATGTTCTCAACTGTTACTCTTCCATTAAAAATAAAAACAGTGACTGTATCCCATATAGCTTAACTAAAATGGTTTTGGATCAAAAACAGTTTTTATTAAACACTGAAAAGATTTAGGCAGTAAGGCCTCTAAGTTTTTGATTATCCGTTTTTATGGCCCAGTGTTGTGTGTGTAGACACTCAGTATATGCAAGTTGATAGGCTAGTCCATTACAGATTGATTTTAAAGGTCAGAAGTCAGAATGAAAACCCAGTGAAACAACCTCCCATGAGTCTGAGCTCACCTCGCATGCAGAACTGGAATGCACAAAGTGAACTACTTTATAATGCATATCAAGCGCACATTTAAATCCATGAAAGAAGTGGTGATTAATTTAAAAAACGAAATGTTAGAGAAACAACATGGTATGTCAAAACTGAACAGTAAACCTTTCTTAGTGTCTATATGGGGGAATGCAAATGATAAGCTGGCCTGGTTACAACAGCTCTTAGGTCAAACTTAGAATTCTGCCACAAGATATCGTTAACAAGGCAGCAACTACAAATCAAATTCCGGAGGGTGAATATCTCCATTAACTTCCTCCTTTTAGTAGAAAAGAAGGTTTGCTAACAGAAAGGTCACATTTATGAGCTTCTACAAATGCCTTTTTCTGTAAAACCACAAAAATTTGACTGCCTCAGGAAAAATTTCCCCTCTTTACTTTTAATTAGGGCATTATCTACATGCAATTAAATCCACTCATTTTAAGTATACAGTTCAGTCAATTTTTATTATTTATTTGTTTGTTTGGCTGTACTGGGTCTTAGGTGTGGCGTGTGGGACCTCGTTCCCTGACCAGGCATTGAACCTGGGCTCCCTGCGTTGGGCGGGCCAAGTCTTAGCCACTGGACCACCAGAGAAGTCCCCAGTTTGGTTAATTTTTGAAACTGGATGTAGCCCTGTAAGCACTGTAACAATCAAGATAGGTATCAGTTTCCTTTCTCTAAAAATATTCCTTGTGCCACTTCGCACTCAATTCCCTTCCCAGCGACCACTGATCTGCCTGCAGCCCCCATGGCTTTGCTTTTCCTAATGGTTCATATGAATGGAATCATATAGTATTTAGTCTTTTCTGTTTGACTCTTACGCTTAGCATTATACTCTGAGAACTAGCCACACAGTTGGAAGGATTGATGTTTTATCCCTTTTGTTACTAAATAATATTATTTCATAGTATGGCTATACTGCAATTCATTTACTCATTTACCAGTTGATGGACGTCTGGGCTGCTTCTAATATTCTGCTACTATAAACAGGAAGACTACGCACATCCGTGTAAAGGCTTTTCTGAGTTTTTTTAAATCGTGGCAAAAGACACACAACATAAAACTACCACCTCAGTGAAATTAAGTACATTTATATTGTGCAACTGCCACCACCATCCTTTCCCAGAACTCTTTCCACTTAGCAAAACTGAAACTCTGTACCCATTAAACATTAATACCCCATTCCCTTTTCCTCCCAGGCCCTGGAAACCACCATTCTACTCTGTCTCTATGATTTTGACTACTCTAGTAGGTACTTCATAGAAGTGGAACCATTCAGTATTTGGCTTTTTTTCATTTAGCATAATGTCAAACGAGGTTCATCCATGTTGAGTGTGGGTCAGAATTTTGTTCCAATGGGCTGAATAAAAGCCCATTGTATAGGGCTTCTCTGGTGGCTCAGTGGCAAAAAAAGAAAAAAAAAATCCATCTGCCAATGCAGGAGATATGGGTTTGATCCCTGGTCTGGAAAGATCCCACACGCCATGGAGCAACCAAGCCCGTGGGCCACAACTATTGAGCCTGTGCTCAAGAGCCTGGGAGCCACAACTACTGAGCCCATGTGCTGCAACTGCTGGAGCCTGCGAGCCCGAGAGCCCGAGCTCCACAGCAAGAGAAGCCACTGCAATCAGAAGCCTGTGCACGGCTACTATTTAGTCCACTGTACACATACCATAGTTTGCTTACCATTCATCTCTCAACGAACACTTGGGTTGCTTCCACACTTTAGCTGTGAAAATGCTGCTATCGACATGGGCTGTATAAATCTCTCTTCAAGACTCTGCTTTCAATTATTTTGGGTATATATCAAGAAGAGGAATTGGTGGGATTATATGACAAATCTATTTTTAGTTTTCTGAGGAAGCAGCATACTGTTTTTCACAGCAGCTGTACCAGTTTACATTCCTACCATCAGTGCACAAAGTTCCAATTCTCCTATCTTTGTTAACACTTATTTTCTAGTTTCGTATTTTTCCTAATGGGTTTGAGGTGGTATCTCATTATGATTTTGCTGTGCCTTTCCCTGAAGATTAGTGACACTGAGAATCATGTGCTTGTTGGTCATCTGAATACCTTTTTTGGAGAAATTTCTGTGCAAGCTCTTTGCTCATTTTTGAATGAAGCTGTCTGATTCTTATTGCTGTTGGGTTTTAGGAATTCTCTATATACTCTAGACATTAATCCCTTATCAGATATATGGTTTGAAAATATTTTCTCCCATTCTGTGGACTGCCTTTTCACTCTGTTGTAGTGTCTTTTAATGCACAAAAGCCTTTATTAATTTTCATGAAGTCCACTTTATCTGTTTTTTGTTGCCTGTGTCTTTCATGTCATATCTAAGAAATCATTGCCAAATGCAATGTCATGAAAACTTCTCCCTATGTTTTCTTTGTTGTCTTCTCAGAGTTTTATAGTTTTAGCCCCTATGTTTATATTTATTTATATATATATATATATATATGAAATCCAGTTTGAGTTAATTTTTGTATATGGTGTTACGTTAGGTCCAACTTCATTTTTTTCATGCGGATATAGAGTTTACCCAACACCATTTATTCAAAAGACTGTCCCTTCTCCACTGAATGGTCTCAGAACAGCCCTTGTTGAAAATCATCTGACTACTGGCGTATGTCTGTAGGCCAGAACCACACTGTTTTGATTACTGTAGCTTCATGGTGAGTTTTGATATCAGCAAGTGTTAGGTCTTCAAATTTGCTTTTCTTTTTCCAAGATTGTTTTGGCAATCAAGGATCCCCTGAGATTCTGTAAGCATTTTAGGATGGATTTTTCTGTTTCTACAAAAAATAGGTTTTTGAAAGAAATTGCATTGAATCTGTAGATCACTGACATCTTAATAGTATTCAGTCTTCAAATTCATCAACAGAGAATATGTTTTCATTTATTTAGCTCTTTTAATTTATTTTGTCATGTTTTAGAGATGGTAAGAGAGACCCACCCCTCTCTGTATTCCTCTTCTTATAAGGGCACCAATCCCATCATGAAGCCCCCTACTCTCATGACCTCATCTAATTCTAATCACTTTCTCAAGGCCCCATCTCCTAATCCCATCTCATTGGGAGTTAGGGCTTCATCATACGAATACAGGGGTGAGGCAGGAACTTAATTCAGTCCACAACATAAGGTCACTAAGTCTTTTTTTCCATCTCTAGAAGTGTTACTGTTTTACAGTAAATGTAAATTCTTACATTTAGGCCTGCAAGGCATTTTAAGCTTCATTAGATATATGGTGGATGTAAGAGTGGAAGTTTATTTTTTTTGCATTTGATTGAGAACAATTTGTTTGTTCTCATTTGATTGAGAACAATTTGCCTATTGAATTATCAGCAGTTTCATCAGAAATTTTTAACTTTTCCAAATTCCTGACAGTTATTAACCTTAGGATTTGAGAACAAGAAATCTGAATTGCCAAATTACATATTATTCTATATTCTTCACACTTTCTTCCATGATTTTAAGTAATAATGAGTTATCATGAAACACTGAATCACTTCTGTGATAGGGTTATATTAAGAAGTTTCAGGGGCTTCCCTGGTGGTCCAGTGGTTAGGAGACTGTTTGCCAATGCAGAGGACACGGGTTCGATCTCTGGTCCAGAATGATCCCACATGCCTCAAGGCAACTACTGAGCCGGTGAGCCACAACTACTGAAACCCAAGTGTTTAGAGCCCTTGCTCCGCAACAAACGGTAGCCTCCTCACTGCAACTAGAGAAAGCCTGCGCACAGCAACAAGGACCTAGTGCAGCCAAAAATAAATAAATAAGGAAATAAATCTTGGAAAGAAAAGAAGTTTCAGGGGTTACTTTGGTAAAGTAAGATATAATAATCAATGTGTGGGTTACTATTATTATGAACAAATATACTGTGACAATATCATATATTTCAATACATGTAGAAAGTAATGTCCACCTGATACAGAAATCTGATAATAAAACATTAGCACTAAATGAATGCCCAATAAATATCACTGAAAAACAGAAAGATGCCACAAGTATTTTGTATTTAAAAGTTATTCTTAAATGAGATTTTAAAACACATAAGCATTATTAGTACCTTTCATAAGACAAATGTTCCAGATGGAGAAGAGATTCTTTCAGGTCGTGCTGTTGTTGATCAAACTATTTCAAGTGTGTCCAAAGCAAATACAAGTTGGGTGTTAAACTACACACTACTTCATATAGACTCATTTCCTTCTCTAGAGATGAAAATACTTCGTCTGCTTGTCTTGATTTTGGTTTTGCTGCTAAAATTGATACGGCTTGTCCTAATTCAGATTTTAGATCAACTGATTTCACATTGGAATATTCCACAATGACACTTACATTTTGTCTCTGCATTTTTTCTGCAGAAGTCTTTACAAAGAACTGTAACCTACAGCAAATATTCAAACACTGGAACACTACTGGATTCTACTAAGATAACGTAACATTCAGATATCCTATTAACAGTACATGGTTCAAAACTGCCAAATTAAAGACTGCTCCCAAAACTTATTTCTTGGAGCAAGATTTGCAGAATTTTTATACAGTGTACTACTGTTTGTAATCTCGCTAATATTTTTTTAAATTAATTTATTGCTGTGCTGGGTCTTCGTTGCTGTGTGTGGGCCTCCTCTGGTTGCGGCAAGCAGAGGCTACTCTCAGGTTGTGGTGTGCAGGCTTCTCATTGCGGTGGCTTCTCTTATTGCAGAGCACGGGCTCCAGTAGCCGTGACTCGTGGGCTCCAGAGCACTGCTCAGTAATTGTGGCACATGGCTCAGTCACCCCACAGAATGTGGAATCTTCCCGGACTAAAGATCAAACCCATGTCCCCTGCATTACAGGGCGGATTCTTAACCACCGGACCACCTGGGAAGTCCAGTACATTCCTTCTTATAAGAATAAGTTAGTATTAATAGCAGACAGGGCCGCAAACACATATAACAAAGCAACAATGACAAGCGAGAATGACCAATCTGATGGCGGCTCTGTTCATCCTGTCTGCTCTAGTCCTTACTTCAAAAATGTTGACCTTAACCTTTGACATTGATTCCACTCTTGCTTTTGACTTGTCAGATCATTTCTTTGAGCTAGTAATGCCTATGATTTTTTTTTTTTTAGTAATGCCTATGTTGATGGTTAAACTTTAATTCCCACAGATGTTTTCCCTTTACCCTGATCTCTCAACTGATACTTCTTATGATTTGGAATAATACATAGATGTCCCTAGAAATGCCAAAAGGAACTCCTGCATGGCAACCCTACTGGAAATAAACTGATCACAACTGGACTCTCTACTGTTTCATTATCTGCTTGTCTTTCCTTATGCCAGCACCACTCTCTTTTTACCTCTAGCTTCAGTGTAAGTCCTAAAGGCAAAGGTAAGTCCTGCAGCTGGCCAGGAAGTTCACACTGCTAAATAAAATAACAGCCACCTTTCATTTTCAAGGGGTGCGTAGTTTATAAAATTCTCTCATTTGATATTTGTCTATGATAATTTGAAGCTGAACATGTATTTTCATTCCCATTTCACAAGCAAGAAACCACATCCTCAGAATAAGTGACTCCTCCCAGATTGTGTAGCTGGTTGGATAGGTCTGAGGGTGTTCTCCGAGTCTACTGCTCTTTGAAATGCTCCACAGCCTTGTCCCTCACACCAGCTCCCCAGGGCCAGTTCCTTCTGTGCAGGTCTCAACTGAGAAGAGACCGCCTTGGAAAGGTGTGGCCTGGCCCCCTGAGGAGCCCAAGCAGCTGTTTGTTTTCCTCTTCCTACTCATCTCTGCCTGTGTTTCATACAGATTTTGTGACTTGCTTATTCTCTCTCTCTGCCACTAGAAGGTAAGTTCAGCGAGAGCAGGATCTTACTCTCTGCTGACCTCAGGGTCCTCAGTACCCTGTGCAGGGCCTGCAGAGTCAGTCAGTCCTTTTCAGTCAAGCTGTGTTAAATGGATGAAATAAGTGAATGCTCCCTGCACCAGACCAATAAGCCAAGTGATAAACACCAGACTGCTTATCCTGTCCTGAATTATACATAATACTAATATGGTTTACTGTCTAGGACAGTAAGTTCCCTACGTATGAACCTTCAAGTTGCGAACTTTCAAAGGTGTAAATGTGCCTCCCATCAGCATCAGGAATGAGTGAAATTGCGTGTGTTATTTGTGTGAAAGGTATTATAAACCCGTTACAGGACAGGACTCTAGCTGGTTGTGTTAGCTGGGTACCTAGGCTAACTTTGCTGGATTTAACAAACTGGACTTGTGAATGCACTCTTGGAAAAGAACTCATTCGTGTGTAGGGGACTTACTGTACACAGTCAACTTCCCCAGAACGCCTAGAAAAAAGCACACACCCCACAAGAAAAGAGCCAAGGGAAAGAAGAGGTGTCCCACTGTGCAAACTACCTCACTCCGCAAAATGAAGTGGAAAAATCTGGGGAAGTGGGAGCTAGAAAATGCATTTTTATTGTTTTCACAAACTCCCGGGCTGAATTCAAATTCCAGCAGCATGACTGTTTCTGAGTCTGCAGGCATGGTCCGGGTGGATGAGAGGAGGATGCCACAGAGCCTAAATTCAATTCAGAAAGCAGTTCCTTGAAAACTGCTGATCAACTGTGATTCTTATTTGTAAAAAAGAAGTTTGAGTTTGAAAAGCAAAATTAAGTACGGCACCTCCGTATGATGGCTACCCAGGAAGAAAGGCTGTCACTTGAGGAATGAATGGTGGTGGGTGGGGAGGATATATGAATGTGTTGCATGAGTATGTGCTCAGTCCCAGGCATAATGTTTATTTGTAAATTAGCATAAAGGAGACAAAAATTGGTCTGGGTTACAAAAAAATCAATGGCATGCAATTAGAAATACATTTTACAAGAACATAGTCTGAACCTGGTTAAATAGTTCCCTATTCCTAACTTACTTTAATTCAATATAGAAAAGATTGATAGCAAACAAAATAACATTAATACTAACTCCTAAATTTAAGAATTTAGACTCAACGTACAACTAATTGAAGCTGAATTCAGAATATTTGGAATTCTCAGGGGCTAGGAAAAAATTTAACTTTGCAACTAAAATTTACTTTTGCCTCCAATGAAAGGGTTTACTAATCATACCAGTAATATTGGGCTTCCCAGGGAGTTCAGAGGGTAAAGAGTCTGCCTGCAATGCAGGAAACCTGGGTTTGATCCCCAGGTTGAGAAGATCCCCTGGAGAAGAGAACGGCTACTCACTCCAGTATTGTTGCCTGGAGAATTCCATAGACAGAGGGGCCTGGTGGGTTACAGTCCGTAGGGCCACAAAGAGCTGGACATGACCGAGCAAGTTAGCATGCACATAGCACTAACAGTCAAACCAAAACGACTCCTCTCACCATACCAAAAGCTCAACTATTTTAGAAAATGAACTACTTTTTAACAACTTCCAGGAAGTTAAACATGACCAATTGAACACAGGGATTTATCTGTAGAGAGACAGAAATATCCTTGCAAAGGCACAGAAGAGGAGAGGCAGCGGGAGAGGATGCGATGTGTGCTCACCTTGGAGATATGCTCTTTGGAGATGACAAGTAAGGACAGGAGTCCCACAAAACACTGCATAGCAGGGGAAACAAATCTAAGTGTTGTATAAAAAGCTGGTTCGCCCAATAGAGCTCTGCGTAGTATAGGCAAATAACAGGCCCCAGATTCCTGTAGGTAAAAAGGACTGTGCTATGCCAAGAGGGAGCGGCTGTTCTAGGACCCCCACCCCATTCCTGTGAAGACAGGGGGCCAGGATTCCCCCAAGGTCAACAGAAGCTGGGGAGGAGGTTTTGGCTCTGGAGAAACTGATCCCCTCAGAGAGGCACCAGGTCCAGCAGTGGAGAGCGGGAGAGTTGGGCAATAAGAACTGACTAACAGAGGAAGGAGGGCTTCCCAGGTAGCTCAGCTGGTAAAGAATCCACCTGCAATGCAGGAGACCCCGGTTCGATCCCTGGGTCGGGAAGTTCCCCTGGAGAAGGGATAGGCTACCCAGTCCAGTATTCTTTGGCTTCCCTGGTGACTTAGATGGTAAAGAATCTGCTGGCAATGAAAGAGACCTGGGTTTGATCCCTGGGTTGGTAAGATCCCCCAGAGAAGGGCATGGTAACCCACTCCAGTATTCTTGCCTGGAGAATCCCCACGGACAGAGGAGCCTGGTGGGCTACAGTCCATGGGGTTGCAAAGAGTTGATCATGACTGAGCAACTAAGCACAACATAACAGAGGAAGGAGTATCTCCCATACACTAAGAAGTGAGCCTCCAGGGCACCAGCAGTCAGGTCATCTCCCAGAAGCTACAAATTAGAAAATCAATCTCTAAAAGAACTCAGTCCTTAGAGCTAGTATCACACTTAACATGGAAAGCTTTTGCCCTAAGATCAGGAACAAGGCACAGATATTGACTCTCACCACTTCTGTTCAAAACTGTAGTAGAGACTCTTGCCAGAGAAATAAGGAAAGAAAAAGAAATGAAATTCATAAGGTCCTTTGGACAGAGAGAAATACAAATGCCTTTTTTTTTTCTTAACAGATTGTCTAAACAGAAAACACCAAATAGTCTACAAAAAGGTTATTTAAAAAAGTGAATTTAATAAGATTCAAGGATACAAGGTCAAAATAGACAAATCAACTGTATTTTTTTATATCAGCAGTGAATGACCAGAAATTGAACCTTAAAATGTATGACTTACAAAAAAAATATGACTTACAGCAGCATCAAAAAGTAAAATACTGAAGGACAACTCTAATAAAGCACATGTAAAATCTGCATGCTGAAAACTACAATACAGTGATGTGAGAAATCAAAGTAAACCTAAGTGAAAATATACACTGTGTTCATGGGTGAGGAGACTCAATATAGTTCAGCTGTTAACTCTCCCCAAAATGATCTTATATTAATAGATTCAACAAAATCCCAAAGTTCTAACAGACTTTTTATAGAAATCAACAAATTGACTAAACTCTCTGTGCAAAAGCAAAGGACTTGGAATAAGCATTTTTTTTTTTTAAAGAAGAAAATGGTTGAAGGATCTCCTATCTGATTTCAAGGCTCACTATAAAGCTTCAGCATAAATTAAGACACTGTAGCACTGGCATAAGGAAAGACATACAGATCAATGGAACATAACAGAGTCTAGAAACAGACCACATGCATATGGCCAACTGGTTTTTGACAAAGGAATCAAGGTAATTCAATAAAGGACAGTATTCTCAAAAAATGGTGCCAGAACAAATGGACATCTATATGCAAAAAATGAAACTGTATTCATGCCTCATTCTGTACATAAAAATCAACTGGAAATAGATGATATGCCTAAACATAAAACTATAAAGCTTACAGAAAAAAAAAAAGAAAATCCTTATGACCCTAGTTTAGGCAAAGATTTCTTATGTACTCTGGAAAAAGCACAAGCCCTAAAGAAAAGCATGAGTCTCAGAGAAAGATATGCAATTACAAAGCCAGCTTCTCACCTCACCACTCTACAAGGAGAAACCATCAATAAGTTCTGCCTCCAAGAACTTTTCATCCCTTTTCAGTTCTTTCTTAAACAATATTGAAAGTGAAAGTGTTAGTTACTTAGTTGTCTCTGACTCTGTAATCCTATGGACTGTAGCCCACCAGGCTCTATCCATGGGATTCTCCAGGTGAAAATACTGGAGTGGTTTGACACGCCCTTCTCCAAGGTGATCTTCCCAACCCAGGGATCGAACCCACATCCCTTACATCTTCTACACTGGCAGGGGGGCTCTTTACCACTAGTGCCACCATACTGGATGGCCAAAAATAGTCAAGCCTTTGAAGGAAGTCTTTGAGAGACAAAACCCAAAACACACCAGTATTCAGAGAGAGAAAAACGGAGGAAACAATGCAGGGAGCTGAGGGAAACTTACCGTGACTGGACAAGACTACCGTATTTGGAAGTCAATGGACACAGAAAAATGAAGACATAGCAATAAGCATATTACTTGGATATCACTTGGAAATAAGGTAAATTATCAAATGAAAAGAGTTGAAAGTGATTGCCTCTGAGGGACAGAATGGGGGTGACAGGGGACTGCTGTTTTTTATTATAATTTTTAAAAATATTATTTGCCTTCAAAAAAACAATGCTTATGTATTTTGTTGACAGTACTTGAAAAGAAAAACAAGTGCCAAGAACTTCACAAAGTGAAGTTGGTATGTGAAAAATCACCATGCCAACAGTAAATTGCTACTTTTCTGTCTTAAATTGCTAATTAAGTAAAAGTAAGCTCTCTTACTTAATTGGCTTCATGACCATGAGTAAGAGATAGCTTCTCTCACTCCCTAGTTCTCCTCTCTAACACAGTGGAGGGTGTACAAGATCACTTCCAAGTCCCTTCCAGCTTCCACAAGTACGTGGCTTTATCCATCAACACTTCTGTTCATACAGTTATACGCGCTGCTATAATAAAAAAAAGAATTTATATATATATAGTATTTGTAAGTAGAAACGACACATAAGAAAAAGTTCAAAGCCAGTTACCTATAAAACAACAAATTATAGCATGAGTATCTTAATCCCATACATTTTTGAAGACATTTAATTTCTTTGGAAATTGTCATTTTTGGTTTTTGGTTGTCATTTTTGGTTATCTTTCTCACAAACCCAGTAAACCCAACCTGAAAAGGAATAAACCCCACTAATGTCAACTGAACAGGCTCAAATGTGGAGGTAAACTACTGTTTCACAAATGACGACAAAGGAAAGGGAAAAGTGGGTTTTTTTTCACACTCATGGAAGGCTCCAACTCCTTCTCTCTGCTTGGGTACCCACCTTCATCTGACACCCACTGAAGCCAAAAGATCTGAGCTAACAGAGACAGAGAAAGTGGGGATGAAAGAATAGGATAGAAAGAAAGTTAACAACCATGTGGACAATGCTACTCTAAATTCTAACAGTATCATTATATTCATGAATTTAGCTATCCTAAATGGACATTCACATTACAGAGTTATCAAATTAATGATGAGATAACTAAAGCCAAGACCCAAATCAAGACCTCCGAATTTATACTTTTCAACTGGAAAGAATCAAAGAATACAGCTATGTTTCTAAAGTAGCATCACTAAAGTATTATTCTTATGAATATTAATGGACTATGCTGAAACAAGGTAAAACAGAGTACTCTTATTTGGTGCTTACTTTGTGAAATATTGCCACTGAAATACATTCCAGATGTTTAGCCTGACAGATGCTTCGATGAGGGTTTGTGGACTGAAATACTGATAATTGTTATTCAAAACTAAACTTACAGAATACCTGAAAACAAGATGAACTGGAATGTGTGGACAGTTTTATAATATTCATTAGCAACAATTTTTTAAAGAAGGCTACTGTTTTAATGCAAATGAGTAGGAGTTTAAAAACTGTCTCCATTTAGTGCTTTAGCACTAACAATTTGGTCTGACGAATCAACAGGGTAGGATGGCTTTAGCAGAAGAGAACAAGGTAAGCACCTTGACATGGAGAACATGTTTCAGCTCTCTGAGAGCAGAGAACCAGTGACCAGAAGAGGTTCCAACACCAGGAAACCACATGGTTCCTGCATCCTGGCTTGGTTTTTGAAGATCCTTCTGGGGATAATTTGTGACTACAGCAAACTAAGAAACTAATCCTTTCCAAGAACGTAGAATCACTCATTTAGGAAGATGAACTAATATACTTCATGGTCCTTCCCAAGAAGTCCCCAATTCTTTACATCAACTATTTGACAACTGATGTTAACACTCAAAAAATGGTGGTCTGAATACTGATTCCTGTAGCATCACGAGTTTGATTTCCTTTTAAATTACTTTCCTTTAAAATATGTGATAAGTCAAGGGTGAAAGGTCTTCAGACTTGAGATATTCCAAGGCTTCCACAGTCAATCTCCTCCCACCTTCATATGGCTCTTTCAGATGAAACAGCAGGTAAGACAATAAAATAAGCTGGATGCTGGTATGATTATGAAAAAAAAAAAAAAAGTCATTCCATCTTGCCTAACCTTTAGCAAAGCATGTTAAAGTATCCAAGCATGGCCTTATATTGTTCAAAAGGAAAAAAGCAGACTGCACTGCTTTCTCCAATCAGAAGCTGGGTGGGAAGATGTGTTCCTAATGTCTTACTTGGGTTCACTTGTTTATTTAAACCTTTCTCTGAGTGACCACAAGGCATCATTTATCAGGTGCTGGAGTGAGCACTAATATGAATAAACAACAAACCCAATTTTATCTTTTCACTTCCTATCAGAGTCCCCACGGCAAAAAATTCTCAAGGATTCCAGGTGGCAGGGAAGGCACGTCAGAGGGTATTTCTGGGCATGTGGACGGATCACAGATAGATATGTGAGGAGATAGGAGGCATTCCAGAAAGAGCGTGAACGGGATCTGGGATGAAAGAGTGATGAGCACTTGAATCTGGGTGCTGTAATTTACTGGTTTTGTGACTCTGGGTGAAAAAGAGCGAGTTTCACCTCCTCAATTATAAAACAGATTATTGTGAGGGTGTAAGAGGCACACAGCAGATACTGGAATGCCAGTGCCTCCTCTGTTCCCGCTCTGGACCGGTGAGCAAAAAGTTCACGTTTTCTAGAGATGATGTTGATCCAAGTCTTCAGAGGCAGTGGCCCCAAGCTCTGCAAAGCATCAAGAAAGGAGGGGAGACAGAGAGAAAGAAGAGCAGAAGGAAGGTGCTGAGTGGCTCAAGCAGGTTGCAGAGCCTGGTCTGCATGGCTGGAAGGGTGAGAGGCGAGTGTCCCCCAGCTTCCCTGGGGGGCAGGGAAACCACCACCCAGACACCCCATTTGTTAACTCACAGGTGCCTGGAACCTGCAGATCATTAGGAACCACCCAAACCGCCCGCCCCTGTTTCTAGAAGGCCCAGTTCCACTTCCTGCCAATATTTTATTAGGAAAACTTTGAATACACAGGAAAGTTTGAAGAGTTGTACAGTAAACATCCATTTAGGCATCACTTAGATTGTATGCTGCTGCTGCTGCTGCTAAGTCGCTTCAGTCGTGTCTGACTCTGTGCGACGCCATAGATGGCAGCCCACGAGGCTCCCGTCTCTGGGATTCTCCAGGCAAGAATGCTGGAGTGGGATAATTAGTTCTATTTTGGAAGTGGAGATTTGAACATATACAGCAGATTTTAGTTCTTCCTGCATTTGGGAAAAGTGGGTACAAAAGGAAGGATCTGAAGGCTCCTATCTGGCAAAGGTCTGGCTTCTGTACTACCAGCGACGCAGCGGGATGAAATGAAACCCTTCAGTGACCCCTGAACGGACAAAGGGACACACACACCTTAAATCGTAGACGGTATTGAAACATGGAGCCCCATCAGTACAAGGACAAACCTGGTGTTTGATCACAGCAGTCATTCTGCATCCTCACAACTTCCACCCCCTCAAATAACACAAGGACGCCGTGGCTTCTGCCAGCTTCCAGTGTAGTAGCAAAATATTAAAAAACCCATAACAAAAAAAAAAAAAAAACCCATACAGTGTCAAAAAAAAAAAAAAAAGAACTGCCAGAAAAGTGAACTGTCAGATTTCTACACCTGGCAATTAAAATACAGGATTTACATAATTCATACTTCATTTCAATGAAAACTATACTACAAACAGGAATAATCTTAACTGCACATGACCTGAGTACCTCAAACAGGAAATCTGTTTTGTATTTCAACATGAAAAACAGCATTTCAACTTCCCTATCATCTAAGTGTGTTGAGGGCAATTTCAATGGTTAGCAACATTAGAAAAACAATTATACTCTTATATGAAGACAAGCACAAATATATAGAACTCATTATTAGAAACACAGATAATTACTGTTAATTACGGTTAATCAAATAAATAGCATGAAGATTAGGAAAGAAAACAGTAATTTTCAAACATTACTGCTATCATGAAACATGATAGCGTCTACGATGGCACCAGCTCTGTGATCTGGAGCAAGACACTTCTGAGTTGTCTTATCAGCGAGACAGGTCTACCGATGTGACTTAGGCCTCCTCGGGGGGGTTGTTCCCCTGTCCTCTGCCTGGAGAAAGGACCACTGCTCTTTTTTTTAATCTATGTATAATTCTATTTATTTATTTATTATTTCTGGCTGTACTTGGTCTCCGCTGCAGTGAGGGCTTTTCTCTAGTTGTGACCAGAGAGGGTTACTCTCTAGTTTTGGAGCAGGGGCTTCTCATTGTGGTGGCTTCTCTCGTTGCAGAGCATGGGCTCTAGAGCTCAGGCTTAACTGCTCTGCGGCGTGTGGGATCTTCCCGGATCAGGCATCAAACCTGTGTCGGCAGGTGGATTCTTTCGCACTGAGCCCCCAGGGCAGCTCCCACTGCTCTTCTGATGACGATGTTTGATAATCCTGCCCACAGTTCCTATTGCCCCTTCCTTCCAGTTACTGTCCTGGGCTGAGGAGACTTGATGTCTCCCCTTCATCACCAGTCACTTTCCTCTTGCTGTGCTACAGCTTCTCTACTTAAAATCAAATGAACAACCTACCAAAGGCCACTACGAAGGAGAAGACCAGTGCTGAGCGTCCTAGAAGGATGCCACCCCAGCACTTCTGATATTGGCTTGTACATCCCAGAGTCACTTCTCTTTCTTCAAAAAAAAAAAAAAAAAGCCAGAAATTACAAACTAAGAGTTTTAAACTGATGATCTGTGGGACTAGATATCTAAAGCCTCTCCCCAAAGAAGTAAGTTTGAAATTCGGATGTTTTAACCTTCGGGCTTCTTTAACACAGGATTTTTTTTTTAAAGAAGGGGTTCCCAATCTCTGGGATCTAATGGCTGATGATCTAGGTGGAGCTGATATAACAATGATAGAAACAAAGTGAGCAATAAATGTAATGTGCTCGAATCATCCAGAAACCATCTCTCCGCCCCCCTCATTAACCCCGGCCCTGGTCCTGGTCTTCCTCAAAACTGGTCCCTGGTGCCAAAAAGGTTGGAGACCATTCTTTTAGAGAAGACATGATTTGTTAAAATGAGACATCTTTCTGAAATGCGCACACTCTTAGGTGCATACGTGTCATCTTCCTGAGAGGCAACGTAATGCACTTGCTATGGCTCCCAAAGGCCTGTAAGTTAAAATCCTGCATAACTTCAGCTAAATTATTTAGCTTCTCTGAGACTCAGCTTTCTCACAGATAAATCAGGAATATTCCAAGGGTTCATTGAGTTGTTAGAGTTTTGAAATGATATAAAGCACCTAGCACAGTGCCTGCAATGAAGAATCTGCTTAATAAATGAGCTTTCTTGTTTTTCACATTGTTCTGCAGAGATTCCAAAAAGCATACTGTGTGTCAGTGAGCTTTACATCTTTATCCTGATGAGGACAAAGAAAGAGATAAGAAGAGGAGAAAGGTAAAAGAAGCTTTATCAGAATGATTTATGATTTATCTGGATAAATGATTAATGATTTATCCAGGGCTCTACTGGTTGTGAATTAATTTTTCACAAAGCAACTTAATACAACATTCATGAATTTTGCTACATGGTTGATCATTTAAACTAGGATGAAACATTCAGGTTTAGCTGGTTAGTATGTTTTATTAAGGAGACTGAAGAACACGAAAACCATCTGCAGTGTAAAGAATCACTTTTTAAGAGACACAGAATAAAAGTGACTTCCAAGATACACAGCTAAATGAGAAAAGGAAGGTGGGGAAAAGTATGTGTGGTCTATTACCATCTAACAAAAAGGTTTTATATGTAATTAATTAAGTCCTGGACTCTAATTCAATTAGAAATATCACTACAAATTTATCTTAAAAGCAAAAAAAGGAAAGAACGGAGGGAAGACTTTTCTTTACATTTAAGAAGTTTATAAACAATGACAAATCTAATATCAATAAACACCCTTAGAAACCAAATTATGGTTTCTAAATACAATTTCCAATCAAAAGGAACAGGGCCCTTGAGAAATGGCTGATTCTACTGCCTGCAACGCAGGATGAAGTGAAGTGAAGTGAAGTCGCTCAGTCGTGTCCGACTCTTTGCGACCCCATGGACAGTAGCCAACCAGGCTCCTCCGTCCATGGGATTTTCCATGCAAGAATACTGGAGTGGGTTGCCATTTCCTTCTCCAGGGGATCCTCCCGACCCAGAGATTGAACCCGGGTCTCCCGCATTGTAGGCAGATGCTTTACTGTTTGAGCCACCAGGGAAGTAATGCAGGATACCTGGGCTCAATCCCTGAGTTGGGAAGATCCCCTAGAGGAGGAAATGCCTACTCTCTCCAGTATTCTTGCCTGGAGAATTCCATGGACGTAGGGCCCTGGGGAGCTACAGTCTATGGGGTCTCCACAGAGTTGGATGCAATACTGAGCAACTAACACTTTCACTTTTTCACTTTCAAATACCCTGTAAAAAAAGAACTGCTTTGTATTGGCTGGACTATGGACATGGATTTGACAGCTTTTTTTTAATGGCAGCTGTGATACAAACCCCAGGACACCCATCCAGCCAAAGTTCCTGTGACATGCCACCTTCCTCCATATAGTCCCTTTTGGAAACCTACCACCAAATCTGGGGACTTCACACCAACAAAATTATAAGTGTTGTTAGGTATTCATGTAAGAACTCTTGCTGTAGCATGGACAGCTGTGATCGGTGAGTCAACCGTCCGTGGCTACCAGTTATGACAAGATTGTAACAGCATTTTTACTTTCTACATGACAAAGAAGCTTTGCAAATAAAATCTTAACACTTTGAAAAAAAAATTAAAAAATAAATGGTTGATTCCAAATATAAGGTAGAAAATGTACAAGTAGAGTCTGGAATATCTTCTTAAGAGTATCAGAAGTTAAAGAAGCTACTAACAACTATTGGGATTGCAATAGAAGACTCAAGAGACAACTGGAAATGGCTCCCACCAGTCAGGAACAAAGATAATCTGAGCATCAAAAAGAACAGTAACTATAACCTATTAAAATATATAAAATAGATATTTTATATGTATTTGATTCAAACAAAATAAACCTCCTTGCTCACCTTTAAAAGGTGCTAGGAAATCAAATTTTTCTGAAAACTAGTTTTAAAAAGGTGTGTTGGGGGGAGAGATTAAATCACTCATTCCGCTTTTTTTTTTTGGCTGTACTGTGTGACATATGAGATCTCAATTCCCAGATGAGGGATCGACCCTCAGGCCCTGTATTGGAAGGGTAGAATCTTAAGCAGTGAACCACCAGGGAAGTCCCATTCTGCTTTTCCTATATGAACTATATTTGCAGGTAACCAAATAGATGATAAGAGATTTTTCATTTTAAGTAAGAGCATCTGGGACAATAAATGAAGAAATAACAAGCTATATTATTATTTTGCAACCTTTAATGAAATAATGAGTCTAGCCATTGATCATTAATGGCTACTAAAAATCATCAGATAAAAAATTGATAGGGGAACTTTATATTAAATGAACCAGGCCAGCAACATCTGAACCCATGTGATCAATCTTATCACAAAAGGAGAGAAAAGTAGACTTTTTGAGCCACCCAATGCAATGCAACAGGAAATACACAACACCATCTAGGAAGTAGTCTTGCCATTCCATTTAGCCTGAATCTGATTGAGTTTATAGATCTAACTACCAGTTGATTACAAACACAGCAGTCAGGTAACATGTTATACAACCTTACAAGAATGTTCCAGAATATGGGAACTTCTACAGAAAAGACAACCTGGTATTTTAAAATATACTGCAAAGTTACAGGGGGTACAGGAAAAGGAGAGGAGGAATTCAGAGATTAAGAAAGAAATGTGACACGTCAATCAAATGTAATATGTGAACTTGTTTAGAAACTGGAGGTCAAACAAAACAATTATTTTTTAAAAATCTGTGAAAAAAAAATCTGAGACTTCCCTGAAGGTCCAGTGGTTAAGAATCTGCCCCGCCAACCCAGGGGACACAGGATTGATCCCTGGTCTGGAAAGATCCCACATGCCACAGAGCAACTAAGCCTGCATGTGGCAATTACTGAGCCCAAGTGCTATAACTACCTAAGCCTGGGTACCCTAGAGCCCGAGCTCTGCAACAAGAGAAGCCACACAATGAGACGCCTGTGCACAGCAGCTAGGGAGTAGCCCCCGCTCACCACAACTAGAGAAAGGCCGCACAGCAACGAACAGCCAGCATGGCCAAAAACAAACAAATACTGTGAAAACCAAAAGAAAATCTGAACACTGGATCTCTGATACTGAAGGGTCATTATTAATGTTTTAATGTGGGAGGAGTATTACAGTTTTGTTTAAAAATGGTTGCTCATCTTTTAGATACATACATATGTAGACTCATGACTGAAATCATTTGCTGTCTGTGATTTATTACAAAATTACCTGAAGGGGAGAGGGAGAGAAAGAGTACTAATTAAGCAGGACTGGCCATACGTGGATCACTGACACTTTGTGGTAGCTAGATGCTCATTCATTATGTTATTTTCTCTACTTCTGTATGTATTTGAAATTTTTCTGTAATGAAAAGTTTCAGGATTCATTAAAGCAGAAATTCAAAAGGACCTCTCTCTTCTGTTTCCTAGGATATCACTTTTAAGTGAAAAGACACAAGCTCTTGGATGTTTTCTTAGATGTGTGGTGATTACAGTTAAGACAACAGTCCCAGGACTTCCCCTGGCAGTCCAGTGGTTAAGAATCTGCTTTCTACAAAAATATACAAAGGAGAAAAGACAATCTCTTTAACGAGTGGTGCTGGGAAAACTGGTCAACCACCTGTAAAAGAATGAAATTAGAACACTTTCTAACACCATACACAAACACAAACTCAAAATGGATTAAAGATCTAAATGTAAGATGAGAAACTATAAAACTCCTAGAGGAAAACATAGGCAAAACACTCTCTGACATAAATCACAAGATCCTCCATGATCCACCTCCCAGAGTAATGGAAATAGAAGCAAAAATAAACAAATGGGACCTAAATTAAATTTAAAAGCTTTTGCACAACAAAGGAAACTATAAGCAAGGTGAAAAGACAGCCTTCAGAATGGGAGAAAATAATAGCAAATGAAGCAGCTGACAAAGAATCTCAAAAATATACAAGCAGTTCATGCAGCTCAATACCAGAAAAATAAATGACCCAATCAAAAAATGGGCCAAAGAACTAAATAGACATTTCTCCAAAGAAGACATACAGATGGCTAACAAACACATGAAAAGATGCTCAACATCACTCATTATCAGAGAAATGCAAATCAAAACCACAATGAGGTACCATCTCACGCCAGTCAGAATGGCTACTATCCAAAAGTCTACAAGCAATAAATTCTGGAGAGGGTGTGGAGAAAACCGAACACTCTTACACTGTTGGTGGGAATGCAAACTAGTACAGCCACTATGGAGAACAGTGTGGAGATTCCTTAAAAAACTGGAAATAGAACTGCCATACAATCCTACTGCTGGGCATACACACCAAGGAAACCAGAATTGAAAGAGACACATATACCCCAATATTCATCACAGCACTGTTTACAAGCTAGGACATGGAAGCAACCTAGACGTCCATAGGCAGATGAATGGATAAGAAAGCTGTGGTACATACACAAAATGGAATATTACTCAGCTATTTTTAAAAAACGCCTTTGAATCCGTTCTAATGAGGTGGATAAAACTGGAGCCTATTATACAGAGTGAAGTCAGAAAGAAAAACACCAATACAGTATGCTGCTAAGTCGCTTCAGTCGTGTCCGACTCTGTGCGACCCCATAGACGGCAGCCCACCAGGCTCTGCCGTCCCTGGGATTCTCCAGGCAAGAACACTGGAGTGGGTTGCCATTTCCTTCTCCATACAGTATATTAACGCATATATACGGAATTTAGAAAGATGGTAATGACGACCCTATATGCGAGACAGCAAAATAAACATAGATATAAACAACAGACTTTTGGACTCTGTGGAAGAAGGCAAGAGTGGGATGATTTGAGAGAATAGCACTGAAACATGTATATTACTATTTGTGAAACAGATGACCAGTCCAAGTTTGATGCATGAAACAGGGCACTCAAAGCTGGTGCACTGAGATAACCCAGAGGGATGGGATGGGGAGAGAGGTGGGAGGGGGGTTAGGATGGGGGGACACATGTACACCCATGGCTGATTCATGTCAGTGTATGGCAAAAATCACAATACTGTAAAGTAATTAGCCTCCAATTAAAATAAATTAATTTAAAGAAAAAACAAAAATAAATACATAAATCTAAAAAAGAATCCGCCTTCTAACGCAGGGGCTGTGGGTTTGACCCCTGGTTGGGGAACTGGGATCCCACGTGCAGCTGGGCAACCAAGCCTCCGTGCCTCGACGATGGAGCCCCCGTGCGCCACAGCTAGAGAGAAGCCCAAGTGCTGCAATAGAAGATGCCGAGCGCTGCAGTGAAGGTGTGCTGCGACTAAGACTTACTGCAGCCCAATAAGTAAAAAAGAAAAAATGAAAAAGACAACAGTCCTCTATGTGGTGTGTAGCCAGGTGCAATCTGTTTGAGTACCTTCTTCCCTTGAGGATAAAGCGGCGTACCAGACCTGGGAAAATGTACAGGGGGTTTGATGGACAGTGGAAAGCACGGGGCTCTGTAGCTGACCTGGTTTCAGGCCCCAGTTCTTTGTCAAGAATTGTTTAATCTCCCTGGGCCTCCATGAAATGGGGATAACCTCTCCCCTCCCCCCGCCAAGAGCTGCCACGAGCATTGCAGGAACAAAAATATGAGAGTCCTAGCTCAGAGCAGGCACTGGGGATACTGGCATTCAGGAATTTATTCATTCATTTATTCACCAAACATCTGAGTATATCTGCTGGGTCAGACTCTAGGTTATGTGCTAGTGAAATCAAGACATAAAAAGCATGGCACCTGCCCTGAAGGAAAACAGGAAAGTAAATTAATGATTATAGTGGTGAAAGCAATGTATTTTAAGTTCTGAAAAGATAAACTTTTGGATCTGGAATTCTATATTCAAGCAACACTACCAATTACGAAAGTGAAATTGAGACATTTCTATAGAGTTTACTAACCATACACTATTAATATATATATGCAAAAAGGAAAAAAAAATTCACTCCAGGAAAAGATTACTTCCCTCAAAAAAAAAATCTACACACGAAAGGCTGGGATATTTGGGAAATTATCTTTGGGTAGCAAAGCTTTAATAGCACAGGAATCAATTTTCTTCTCTGTGGGCCCCATTATGCTACTTTTTCTTTTCAGAATATTGCATTTACACAATCATATTATAGATGCTGTATACAGGCTTCCCAGGCAGCACTAGTGGTAAAGAACTCACCTGCCAATGCAGGAGACGTAAGAGACACGGGTTTGATCCTTGGGTTGGGAAGATCCCCTGGAGGAGGACATAGCAAGCCACTCCAGTATTCTTGCCTGAAGAATCTCATGGACAGAGGAACCTGGGGGGCTACAGTCCATAGGGTTGCAAAGAGTCAGACACAACTGAAGCAACTCAAGGATTATAGATGCTGTATACCTGCTATCATCTCTTGGAATCAAGATTCTCAAGAAAGCACAAAAGGACAGATACACAAAAGTAGTAAAAATAAATAAATAACATCACTCACCAAAGTGAGAAGGGAAACAGACAGAAGGTAATATACAAGTGTTAAATTTCTAATCTTTTTTAGAAGTGATCAAGATATATTGGTCAAAGTGTGTAAGACGAGAAACAGAGGTATAATTTAAAAGTACAGTGATAACAGAAAATGAAGAAAATGATAATAGTAGCTGCCACTGGGAAAAAGAACTGGGAGTGTGGAGCCAAGATTTCCTCCCTTCACTTTATATTCTCCTGTACCATGCAGATTTTTAAAAATTATGCGCATTTATTACTCCAATGGTTTAAAAAGTGTCACGGGAAACACTTTTTCTGCTAAAATATGTGTAACTTACAAGTTCTACAGTGAATTTTCCAACATTTAGTCTGCCTAAATACAAGAAAGATATTAAGGTAGCTAGACTTGATAACTTTTATAGTCTTTTCCAGAAGCTAAGGGTCTATCCAAAGGGAAATATAAATTGTGTCACTGTCATTTGGATAATATAAAGACACACCTGTAAAGTCTGTTCCTAAGCTATTGAACCAAGAACAAAAAAATAGGAAATTTCCCCAGGAAAAGGTAGCTGAAAACCAGGAACAGAAGCAGCAAAACTAAATGGAGATTTCTGCAGTGGAACCAGGAGCAAAAAAAAAATAAACAAGAGAAAGTCAACACTGAGAGGCAGTAAGTGCCTCCAGGGTAAAAGGGGTGGGGCTGAGGCTGCAAAGATTCATTCTGAGATGAGGGGTGGGGTGGGGTGGGCTTCCCAGGTGGCGTTAGTGGTAAAGAACCTACCTGCCAATGCAGGAGACACAGGAGACATGGGTTCAATCCCTGGGTCCGGAAGATCCCCTAGAGGAGGGCATGGCAACCCATTCCAGCATTCTTGCCTGGAGAATCCCATGGACAGAGGGTAGCCTGGTGGGCTACAGTCCATGGGATCGCAAACAGTTGGACATGTCTGAAGTGACTTAGTATGTGGGGTGGGTCTGGAAGTGAGAGGCCACCACTCTGCCACAGAAGCTGGAAAGCAACAAATGTGCAAAGAGAGGACCAAGACATAGAGGACAAAAAGGGTTGAGTACAAGTTTCTTCTGCTCCAGACAAGTGCTGTCTAACCGTCTTCGTGAGATCACAGGGAGAAGGAGTGTCAAAGAAATTCAAGTACACAGGTGATAGGTGGGAATTTGAAAACAGGCAGCACCCAGTGAAAGGGTCAACCGTCTTTTCTCTACTGGGTGCCTGTCTGTTATTTCAGTGTGCGCTGCTGTGCTGAGTCACTCAGTCATGTCTGACTCTTTGCGACCCCATGGACTCTAGCCCGCCAGGTGCCTCTGTCCATAGGATTCTCCAAGCAAGAAGACTGGGGTGGGTTGCCATTCCCTTCTCCAGGGGATCTTCCCAATCCAGAGATCGAACCCAGGTCTCTCGCATTGCAGGTGGACTCTTTATGGTCTGAGCCACCAGGGAAGCCACATTTATACCACATTATACATTTATACATTTCAGTGTGGTAAAAGGATTTCACAGGCTCACTTAAGATACTGGTTCACCCAATCTTATTTTTATTATATTCCTCTTAACCAAAAGTTCTCCTACTACAGGGATTTTCAAAAATCTACCTCTTTGGGTTGAGAAGTAGCTACCTGCTATTTGAGGAGATTCTCAAAGGGTCTTGAGAGTTTGTATCAGTTTCCTCTTCATGCCCTGCCTACTCTGGACACAATGTAAAAACACTTGGATTTAAGATCTAGAAGGGACTTTGGCCTTCTTTCCAATAAGATGCCTCATTTAAGATGAGAAAACAGACAAATACTGGGCTCTTGCTGGTATTCACCGAAGGGAAGAATGAACATAGTCTTTCCCAAGGTACCAGCAGAATGTAAGCTAGAACACTTCTTGTCCAGCTGCCTGTAAGTCAGTTCCCTTTTCACTTTGTGGGCTCTGCTGTCTCTATGGCATTTTTTTTTCAGTAGGAGGAGAGAAAACACTTGCTCCACAGACCCATTTATGAATAAACATGTAAGCAGTCTGACAGAGCAATGGGTCCTGGGACCCAGTTTGCTTCATCTGAATCTTCTGTGCCTCCAAAGGGCTTTCCCTCCATTTCCTAATGAAATATGTACATTCAATTACTTGCAAAAACCACTAACTTCAGATGAAAATTATATGAAATCTGAAAACCATAGCTTTGATGTATGCTTTAGTATTTCCTACATAAGGAGGAATTCCCAGGAGCTACAGAAGATGAGATGGTTGGATGGCATCATTGACTTAATGGACATGAGTTTGGGCAAACTCCGGGAGATGGTGAAGGACAGGAAGCCTGCTGTATTGCAGTCCATGGGGTCACAAAGAGTCAGACACAACTGAGCAACTGGACAACAACAACAACATTTTCAAGGAAGGCTGAAATTCAGTCTCACAGAAAGGAAAGGCTAGAAGGAAGATACGCCAAAGGGTTTTTTCCTAATAGTTGAAATAAGCCAAAAACAGCAAACAACCCACAGACATGATGGACCAAACCTCTGTTAAGGGCAAAGTGGCTTTGGAAAACCATTTTCTTTAATTACAGAGCATCCTTAGTAAAATGAGAAGGGAAAGAGCATCTATTTTTTTAAGACTGTTCAGACATCAGTGTCTGCTTATGGGGACTAAGTATCTATTAGTGAGATCTTAGAGATTTCAGTATCCATTGCAAAGGAGCATTCTTCAAATGCTATGCCAACGTGTACTTATGCACTCAGATCTCTTGCCACCAAACCAAATCTCCTTTTTCCCTTCTCAAGCAAATCCAGTACAGTTTCCCAGAACCGAAGCCCTATCTTCTGTCCAGTTATCAACTATAAACTCCCTGAATATTCTGAATCTATTACAGAAAAGACTTCCACCACAACATCAGTGCAAACAGAAGAAGAAATTGACAACCACCTCCAGGGAAAACGCTGACAGCCAACCCTGGAAACTCAGTAGTCATGAGGTGTCTCCCACGGTCTCAGGTCAATTCTCTAAAGCCAACAGGAGCAAGTCATAGAGCCAACCGTAAGGGCCCTGACAATCTTAACTGGACTTTTCTAATTATGGCTGAATTTTTGTTTATACTAATGCTATTTTCCCCATACTTCAGTCCCCCCTCTTTTTTAAAGAGTATTAACTCTTTTAAAGAAAAAGAGAGAGAAAAGGAACAACAGCAACAACATAATCAAGTTTACAGAATGTAGAAGTAAAATATGATACAAAAGTTCACAAAGGATGAGAGAGGCAGATGGAAATACACTCTCGTAATAATCTTACACTGTTCATGAAGCAATGTAACCTTCACTTGAAGATAAAGTTCTTCAAGTGTGATTCATGAAAGAGGTGTACTGTAATCTCGGAGGAGTGCTTGGCCAACAGAAATATATTGTGAGCCAGATATGCAATTTTAAATTTTCTAGGAGTCACCATTAAAAAATAAACAAATAAAATGAATTTCAATATTTTTATTTAGCCCAATATATAAAAAATGTTATCATTTCAACAGGTCATCAATCATTCAAAATCATGCATGTTTTAGATCTGTAACATCTCAGTTTGGACTAGACATATCTGAAGGACTCATTAGCCATGTGTGGTCAGTGGCTACCATACTGGGCACTTAGCTCTAGAGCAGGGGTCAGCAAACCTTTCTGTAAAGGAACAGATAGTACACATTTTGAGTTGTGTGGGCTACATAGTCTCTGTCATAACTACTCAAATCTGTCATCATAAGGCAAAGCAATCAGAGGCAAAATGTAAATTAATAGGCATGGCTGTGTTCCAATAAAACTTTATAAAAACATGTCGGCCAGATTTGGAAGGAAAGGGCAACCCACTCCAGTATTCTTGCCTGCAGAATTCCATGGACAGAGGAGCCTGGTGGGCTACAGTCCATGCGGTAGCAAAGAGCAGGACACAACTGAAGCAACTAACACAATACAGTTTGCCAGTCATTACTCCGGAGCAACGACAAAAAATGACACAAAGAAATATAAGCAAACAGTTTATAAAAGATAAAAATGGGAGGCTATAGTATCAGTAAACACTAAATAACACATAATTCATCCAAAAAAAAGAAAAGAGGTACAGAGGGACATAGAACAATCAAGACAAAAAAGAAACACCAAGATAGAAGACAGGTTCATTTGCATCATTAATTAGGTTAAGAATAAATTAGGCAGGGATTGCCAGAATGGATAAAACAGCAAGATCCAACCATAAACTGTTTATAAGAAACCTACTTTAATCATAAAGACAGATAAGTTGACAGTAAAAGGCAACCATATAGCATAAGAAACAAGAGTGGCTGTATTTATACCAGATAAAAGAGACATCAAAAAAGTTATTTCTAGAACAGAGAAGAAATATTCCACAATGATAAAATGGGAAATTCATTAAGAAGACACAACAATCTGTAAGACAGGCATACATTTATCAAAAGAGCTTCAAAATACATGAAGAAAAAACTGATAAAATTAAATGGAGAAATAAATCTACAACCACAGTTGGCGATTTCAATACCACTCTCAGTAGCTCAAAGAAAAAGTATACAACCCTCCCACCCACCCCCCCCAAAAAGAAACCCAACAACAACAATTAAAAAAACCTAACTCACAATCAGTAAAGATACAGAAGAGTTGAGCAAAACCATTAACCAATGTAACTTAAAATTGTATTAATGGAATATCACACTCACTCGTGTGCACACAGATGATGTACCAAGACAGAACACATGTCAAGCCATAAAACAAGTCTCAATAATTATCAAAGAAGTTCTACATAACTCATGTGTTAAGGAAGAAAGCACAAGAGAAATTAGAAAATACTTGTAATAGATGATAGTGAAAAGACAACATGTCAAAATACGTGGAATGCAGCTAACAAAAACTAAAGGAAAATTCTCAGCTTTAAATACTTCTACAGAAAAGAAGAAACATAACTTCAGTGAGTTAAGTTCCTACCTTACAATGGGAGAATAACATATGAAATCCAAAGAATAACTACTAAATTCAAAATAAGCAGAAGAAATGATACTAAGAAGAGTATAAATAAATGAAAAAAGAGGACACAAATGCAATACTAGATAAATGCTGGTACTCAGAATTAACACCTAGCAAGGAAAAAAAGAGAGACAACACAAATTACTAATATTAGAGGTTTTTAAAGGGATATAATTATAGATTCTACAGATACTGAAATCATAAGGGAATATTTTCAGCTAATAATTTTATGCTAATAAATTTGACAACTTGAATAAAACAGAGTATTCCTTGGAAAACACAAATTCATAAAGCGATATAAGAAATAATAGACCCATATCTATTAAAGAAATTCAGTTCACCATCAGAAACCATTTTCACAAGAAACCCTTATGACCAGATGTCTTCACTGGTGTAAGTAAGTAAGTATTAGTCGCTCAGTCGTGCCTGACCCTTTGTGACACCATGGACTGCAGCCCACCAGGCTCCTCTGTTCATGAGGTTTTCCAGGCAAGGATGCTGGAGTGGGTTGCCATTTCCTTCTCCAGGGGATCTTCCCAACCCAGGGATCGAACCTGTGTCTCCTGCACTGCAGGCAGATTCTTTACTGACTGAGCTAAAAGGTAAACTTGACCAACAATTTAACCAACGCCCCCCTCCCCTCAAATCAAATACACACTGTCACCAAATAACAGAAGAGGAACTTCTAAACTATGTGAGGTCAGCATTATCCTGATACCAAAACTTGATGAAGATATAAAAAAGAGCAAACTACAAACTAATATTCCTCATGAACAAAGATATAGAAATAATTAACAATATATTAAAATCTGGCAACATGTAAAAAGGAGTGTTGATACATCATAACCCAATGGCTGTATTGGGTCCATGAACAATGGACCCAATCCATGACCCAGCTGGATTTCTCTCAGGAATGCAAATCTGATTAAGCATTCAAAAGCCAACCAATGTCATTCAAAATATTAACAAAGGGCAAAACCATATGACAATTTTGAAAGATAGGACTTCCCTGGTGGTACAGTGGATAAAAATCTGCCTGCCAATGTAGGGTACATGGGCTTCATCCCCGTCCAGGAAAATTCCACATACCATAGAGTAACTAAGCCTGTGTGCCACGACTACTGAGCCCTCGAGCTCTACAGCCTGTGCTCTGCAACAACAGAAGCCACCACGATGAGAAGCCTGCACATCACAATAAAGAGGAGCCCTCTCTCACTGCAACTAGAGAAAAAGCCTGCATGCAGCAACAAAGACCCAGTGCAGTCAAAATAAATACATAAAATTAAATGTAAAAAAATTAAAGAGGCAGAAAGAGTATCTGAAAATATCCCACATCTATTCATGATACAAAATCTTAGCAAACTGGAAATGGAGGGGAACTTTCTCAACCTGAAAAAAAGACTTTTATGAACAACCTAACAATCATAGATCAAGGGGCAATACTGAGCTAATATTGTAAGCAAGGAAAGGATATCTACTCTTCCCACTTTAACAATATACTAAAGGTGCTAGTTGGTGCAATAAAGCAAGAAAAAGATAAAAGACACAAAGATTGGAAAAGAGATAAAACTGTTATTAGTATGCCAACATGCCTGCATAAATGAAAAACCCTGCAGAATATTAAGAAAAAACCCAACCTATCAGAGTAAGCAAATTTTAAAAGGCTGAAGGGATATAAGATCAATATATAGAGAGAGACTTCAATATATATATTAAAGAATTAATTATATATCCATATAGAAGCAGCAATTTGAAAATGAAACAAACAATTCTACTTATGATTACATAAATAATATAAATATTTAGGGGAAAATGAACATAACTACTGAGCCCAGATGCTCTAGAGCACGTGCTCCACAAGAGAAGCCCATACACTGCAACTAGAGAAAGCCTGCATGCCCCAACGAAGATCCAGCACAGAAAAAAAATTTTTTTAATTCTTTTTTGTGGAATACAAAGGATCTAGAATAGCCAAAACAATACAAAAAAGAACAACTGTTGGCGGGTTTATGCTACCTGATTTTGAAACTGAAAGTCACTCGGTTGTGTCCAACTCTTTGCAACCCCATGGACTTAATACAGTCCATGGAATTCTCCAGGCCAGAATACTGGAGTGGGAAGCCATTCCTTTCTCCAGGGGATCTACCCAACCCAGGAATCGAACCCAGTCTCCCACATTGCAGGCAGAGTCTTTAGCAGCTGAGCCACAAGGGAATCCCAAGAATACTGGAGTGGGTAGCCTATCCCTTCTCCAGTGGCTTGTCCCGACCCAGGAATCGAACCGGGGTCTCCTGCATTGCAGGTGGATTCTTTACGAACTGAGTTATCAGGAAAGCTTACTATAAAGTCAGAAATAAGAAAGCGTGGTATTGGCATAAGAACAGGTATAAATATGAGTGGAACAGAAGGATCTAGAAATAGACCTAGACATACATGGTCAATTTATTTTTGACAAAAGTGTCAAGTCAATTTAAAAGGAAAGAAAAGTCTTTTTAACAAATGTTGCCAGAACAACTAGATGTCCATATGGAAAAAAATAAACCCTGACTCCTATCTCATACAAAATTCATTTGAAATGGCTCAAGGTTAAATGTAAAAGCTAAAACTATAAACCTTCCAGAAGACAGGTTTCTAGAAAGTTACTGCAACCTTAGGTACGCAGAGTTTAGGGACAGGGAAAAACCCAGCAACCATTAAAAATAATTATTAACAGGACTTCATCAGCATTAAAAAATCTGCTCATCAAAATACATCACTAAAAAAATGAATACACTACCCCAAACTCAAATAAAATGTACTTGCAGCACAAATATTTGACAGAGAATGTGTGGATCCAGAATATATAAAAGAACTCCTACAAATCTACAGTAAAAAGAGGCAAGAGACTTATGTATCTACCTCACACAGAAGATATCTGAATGGTTAGGAAGCACACAAAAAGGTGGTTAATCAGAGAAATGCAAATTAAAATCACAATGCAATACCATCTCTTATCTTCTTGAATGGCTAAAAAAGGCTGATAATACGAAGTGTTGCCAAGGATGTGGAACAACTGGAATGTTCATATAACGTTCCAGCTAGGGGAGTATAAAATGGAGCATCACTTTGGACAACTGTTTGGCAGCTCCTATAAAATTTAACATACACATATCCTAAGAACCAACAATTCTAACCTTAGATATTTACTCAAGAGAAATGAAAACACAAAAATTTTTTTTTACAGAAATGTTCATAGCAGCCTGATTTATAACAGTCCCACCTGGAAACAAAACACATGTCCACCAACAGATGAAAAAGCAAATACTGTATATTTATACAATGAAATACTACTGAAAATAAAAATTAATGAACTCTTGATACATACAACACTAAGGGTGAATTTCAAAAAGATGTTAAGTGAAAGAAGCCAACTACAACACTGAGTGATTACATTCTTTATAAATTCCAAGAATAATCAAAATTAATCCACAGTGATAGAAATTTGAAATAGTTGCTTAGGATAGTGGGGGCTTGGAGTTGCTTAAAAAGGGACACAACAAAAATTTGAGGTGGGAGATAGAAATGTTCTAACATCTTGCTTTGAGTGGTGGTCACATGGGTATATATAACTATTAAAACTCTGAACTAATAAGTATTTTAGATTTGCATATTTTATCATATGTTAATTATACCTCAATTTTAAAAATCGCTAAAAAAACCGTTTTAAAAGTATGGAAAGCAATCCAAAATATTAACAGAGATTGCTTCTGGGAGGTGGGATTATGGCTAATTTTTTCTTTGCTGATTCACTTTTCTCATCTTTATAATTTTCTATACTGAACTCCCCCTTCTCCCCACCATCACTTTCTATGGTATTTATGTTTTATAGTTTCACACAGATCCTAAAATGTCGCCAGTATTCATCTTCTGAAAGTACTACAGGATTACAGGTAAGTAACAGAAGTGTATGTTGAGCTCTCCTTCCACAGCGGGCATGTGGTTTGGTGTCTATATGGGACACAGAAGGGGCTCAGAAGCTCAGCCAGAAGCACCGTGGCAGTCTGGGGAGAGGAAGAGGTCCGACGTGGGAGAGTTCAGCTCTGACCCCGGCTCACTCACTGAGTGGTGGCCAAGTCACGGAGCCCCTGTTTCTTCACCCCTAAGATGGGAATAAGATATATCCCCTTTTCTGCCTCACTGGGGTTTTGTGGGTGTTAGCTGAAATGGTCTATACAGCACAGAAATAATTAAGGGAGTAGTAACTTCTGATATTATGTGAAAAGTCAGAAAAAGCCCTTCTCACAAGTCAGATTTACTGCTCTTAGTCCCACGAGAAACAAATAAGAATTTTGCTAGGACGACGCAAAGCTCTCCAAATCAACAGTAAAGAACTCTTACCTGTTGGCGTGGTAATGGTGATTCTGCAAACTGTAGGAGCCACACTGCGTGTTTAGCCGCTTTGGCTCAACCTCCTTCCAACTATCTTCTGTCCACTTTCTCTTCATCTGCTTCTCCTCTCGTTTTTTCCCGACATAGTCAGCATAGGTCTGGATGCGATAGCTCTCTGCATACTTGCTGGTATTGACAGCTACAAGGAAAAGAAAAAGTCCTTAACAAAAGGTCTGGCCTGGCCCCAGGATGTCGGAAAAGTGGCTTGAGGTCGTCAAAGGAACCCTGAGGTCAGGTCTGCCGTTTAGAAGCCAGGTGGCCTTGGGAACATCCCACAGCTCTCCCCATCTGGGTCTCCTCACCTGCAGAAGAGAGTCCTGCTCCTTAGCCTCCCTTACAGTGTGAAAGTGCTCTATAAACTACACAGAACCAGAAAAATGTAAGCAAGACATTAATTTTCAGAATATCTGCAGGTAACATCACTGCCTGAAAAGTACTCATTTTCACAGTAAGAAAATGAAAAACAAAACAAAACCGCCAAGGGAAAACTGTTGTGAAAATAAAGATGACAAGAAAAGCCATCTGGGCAGCAGTGTTGGCCCCCGCAGGTCTACCGCATGCCTGTGCCTGGTGCTCTGCATACGCGATGTCCAACCTCACAGCACACTTGCAAGGGAGAAGTCACCTTTGCTGAATATAAGCAAGCTGGGGCACTGAGGCGGGGGGCTGCCGCAGGCCACACTGCACCAGCGGCAAGGGAGGCAATCCAGGCTGCTTGGACCCTAAGGCCAGGGCCCTTCTCAAAGTTCTGCGCTTCACTTTGGACTCTGCAGATTCAAGACAGTCCCACAATATTTGAGACCTGCCTCTTCTCTTTCTCTTCTTAAAGCCTGCTAATTCTCTGTAATGTGCTTTGGCAGGAGTTCTTGAGAGCCAGAGCTTGTTCCCTTTTTGGTGTTAATGGGTGATAAGGCCAGGACTGTCTTCCTGCCTCTTTCTCGGAGGCTGGGGGCTGGAACATGGGAGTGGCCTGGGAGTGAGGACCCACAAAAACCGTGTGGATGGGCCCCTTGTGCTGCTCTGGCTTCTGCAGTGTGAGCAAACATTCCCTGCCCACTGGTTATTACCTCCACTAGCAGCGAGACAGTAAGGGCTGGGCCGTGCTGGCAGGGAGCTGCAGGAGCAGACCTGGGACCTGTGCTGCTGGAAAAGCACCATGATGTCTGAAATAGTCTGTGTACCCACTTTCAGCAACTTCTTGGTACAGAGTGAAGGAAGTGAATGTTAGTTGCTCAGTCATATCTTACTCTTTGCAACCCCATGGGGACTGTAGCCCACCAGGCTCCTCTGTCCATGGGAGTTCTCCAGGCAAGAATACTGGAGTGGGTTGCCATGCCCTCCTCCAGGGAATCTTCCTGACCCAGGGATTGAACTGGGGTCTCCCGAGTTGCAGGTGGATTCTTCACTGTCTGAGCCATGTACAGAGTGGTTCCCAGTAAATATTATGTGAATGAATGTAGCAAGTGATGATGGACACATCAGAACTGGACAAGGGACTCCAGTACTCGAGGGACCTTGAACCGCAGGGACAGACACCTAGATGAGATGCAGATACCCCCTGCATATCTGACGCACCCAGCTTCACTCCAAGCAGACTGGATTTGCCTAAAACTCCTCAGCACAATAGTAGTTTATAGAATGTCATGCCTTAAATGCTTAGCCATCTGAAGAGCAAAAGCAAAATAAAACAACAAGAAGAAAAATACAGAAAGACTCCCACTCTTTATTTCAAGTTTTTTTTTTTTTAATTAAGAAGTTTGCTGTACTTTTCAAATATTCACTCTAGAGTTAAAGAGGGGTAGGGTTGGGGGAGGAACAAACCCTAAAGGTATTAAAAAACTTTCACACTGTCCCAAGGAGGTAGAGTGAGTTAGTGAAATGTGAGCTCAAACAGCATGCTCTGACTCACTCACAAGGAGATAAACAGAAAGCAATCAGTTCTGCAGATATGCTATCGACCAAAGTCACTCAGATCAGAGAATTGCAGAAACAGTATCCTTTGCTGAAAATCCTATTCCTCGGGACAGTGACTTTTCTAGCTTCCCAAGGACTGCACATCTGACTTTCTCAGCTCATTCATCTAACTGCCCCACAATCTGTACATCCAACCAACATCATCCATCCATGCCTCCACCCAGCAGTTGCTCACTAAGTGTCTATCCATCCCAGGGACCATGCTAGACATCTGGTAGAACAAGACACAGTCTCCACCTCTCGAGCCCACCTTCTCCCAGGCAAGCTTTATGCAGAGTTATGGAAGCCGGAGACTACCTACTATATAAGAGGTTCACCTCTCAGTGCGATGGATAATGTAAACCCACAGATTCTACATGCTTATTCTGTACCGGTCATTGGCAAGTGAGCATCTGCTGGATTTTCCTCTTTAGGTTTCACTCCTTACTCAGGCAGGTTTATTCTGAAGCGTGTCCCCAAGGGAAGACATCTGCCGCAATACCTCTCTCGAGTTTAGTTTGGATTACCGAGTCAAAGAGGAGGCTTGAGTCAACATTCCCCATGAAAGCAAAGGTGATGATAAGGTCATAAAGGAGCCAAGATGATCTACTTAACAGCATCTGACTGTTTCCAGTAATTTAGGTCCCAGCCCCACGGACAAATGCTTCAAAAGCTCCCTGACCACGATGGGGAATTTATCTGAGCACATTTGGAACGAGGAGCACTTAAAGGGGGAAACAAATAACAATCCCCTTTTCACTGCTGGCCTTCACATGGCAATAATTTACCAGCATTCCTTCAAGTCCCAGCAGCTTTGCAGCTCTCGGCCTTTAATCTGGAAGCCAGCTCTGGCGCAGAGCCACCCCTCTAATGGATGAATCAGCAAAATGAATTGGCTGTCAGCTGCGTCCTTCACTGATTCCAGCTCGCCTGTCAGAAGTGGCGTGGAGCGGGAGGCTTGGTAACACAAACCTTTTCCAAATTTGTCAGGGAAATGATTCAAGGCCATCTTTCGGCCATGCCACTCTGTTGAAGCCGCTGCAAAACCAAACACGGTGAGGGCCCTCCCCGGTTCCCTGTGGGTGAACAAGAGCACCTCCTCTCTCGCAGACTTCACCCACCCACAGCTTCACTGAGCCGGGCGCCCTGTCTCGAAGCATTTAATCTTCACAACCACCCCACAGGGAAGAGACGTTCTAGTCATCACACAGATAAAGAGGTTGAACATCCGAGGAGCCAAGCATGTCTGCTTACAGTCTTGTAGAACAAGAGACAAAGCTGGTTTGGAACCAACATGTGAGCTTTTTAAAAAATATAACATTGCCACAAGTCTGACATATATTTGTGTATTTATGTGTCCATTTAGATTGAGGATTATCTCATAAAATGCTTCCTTGAAGAGGACTTTTAAAGAACTACTTACAATGTTTAGATTTTTTTTTTCTAAAAATGTAGAACCTTCCACTATTATCAAGCAAAAGATCTCTCCAACTAGGTTGAGAGCTACATTACGTTCACAAGAAGACTTAGCATAAGACATAGAGACCTTCCTAAATTGATCTACAGATGTCATGCAACTCCAATTTTAAAAATTCCATTTTAATAAAAACACAAAAAAATGTTAAAGAGATTAAGAAAAATCTCAGCAGAACACTGAGCAGCAGTAGCCGGGACTGGGGGGATGAGGTCAACCACCACGGAGGCGAGGGAGTTCTGGGAGTGATGCAACTGCCCTCTGTGTCTTGACTGCGGTGGAGGTTACACGAAGGTGTGCATTTGTTAAAACAAAGACCTGGCCAAGAGAACAGTGGATGTGTATTTCATGGTATATAAACTACATCTCAATCATTCTGTGGAATTTGAAAGGTCTGATTCCAAATTTTAAATGGAAGACAAATGGGCCAATAATAGCCCAAACGTTTCTGAAGAAGAATAAGAAAGGGGGACTTCCCTGGCTAGCTGAAAAGCTTATTGTAAACCTGCAGTACTTAAGACAGTGCCGTAATGGTACAGAGATCAACAAACTGACCAATGGTACAGCAGAGCCTAGAAACAGATCTAGGCATCTACGAAACTCTGATATCTGACAGAGGCAGCCTGACAGCGTGCAAAAGGAAAAGCAGGAAAAACTGTTCATCCACGGGAAAAAAACTGGATTCTTACTCACACCAGGCCAAAAAATCAACTCCAGATGGATGAAGCACTTAAATGTCAAAAGCAAACTTTGAAAACTTGAAAAGAAAATAGAAGTGAATATCTCTTCCTGAGCTTGAAGTAGGAAAGAATTTATGAAGATACAAAAAAATGTTAAGCATACAGAAAAGATCAGTAAGTTTGGCTACATTAATATGAAAACTTGTGTCCATCAGAAGATACTCTGAAGAGGGCAAAGACAATCTACATGCTGGGAGGAGATATTTCTAACATGTGCAACTGATGGAGGATTAGCACCAGAATACATAAAAATGCCTACAGATCAGTAAGAGAGGACCCAACAGAAAAATGCGCAAAAGACACAAAAAGCACACCAGTCATTTCACAGAAAAGGGAGCATAAAATGCCAATAATTATATACAGGAGTTGCTCAACCTCAGGCAAAGGCAAATTACGAGCACTTAAATAAGGTGTCATTTTGTAGATTTGTAGAGGGAGAAGGAGCGGGGGCGGGGGGGGGGGGGGGGCGGGGCGGCGGCAGAAGGCAGGGGGGAACAGGAGACAGAGGGGAAAGAGGGGAGAGCGAGAGTGAGTCTGAGGGCTAGAGAGGCACAGAGCATCAAAAAGGCAAGAAAAGGATCAACATGACTTTTATGAGAGTGGTTCCTCATTTGCACGCTCCCCCACCAGGAATCAGGGGGTTTGGGATGTGGAGGAATAACAGATTCTTGTTATAATTTATTACCAGTATTTTAGCTCTTCTGATTGAGTAGTGGTTTCACAGATGTTCACTACATTGTAAACAAATTGGTTAGGTTTTCTCTTGCATACTCGGTCCAACCCCTAAGGGCCGTTTCTGAGACTAAGTTTGAAGGTCTCTTGTAGGAGGTAAGGGTTTCTCCAGTTTCAATGTCTCCAGTGATAAGGAGGTGTCCCTGAATGGTTGGAGTGCTGTAGACAAGCATGGGGTGCTGACACATCGGGCTTCTCAGACCTTCCCCGGGGAAGCTGAGGACACTTGTGAAGGCTGTTATCAAGCTGCTGCAATCATTTTATTGCAGCAATGGCTAGGAGGGGCGGCAGGGGGGAAGCATTAGGAAACTTCAAAAGCACTTACCACTATTAGCCCTGCCTTTTCTGCAGTGGCTACCCTCAGCCAACATTAGGTTCTCAGTCAGTTTCTAATTACTTATATGCTTATCCATCCGCTAGTTAAGAGAAAGGGAACTATTTACTGGTTACTTATTCTGCCAGGTATGGAAAAATCCTGTAAGGATTATCCTGACTTTATAGATAA
>NW_011494855.1:3613331-3631210 GCF_000754665.1 Bison bison bison
AGAAGAAGTGATGGGTTCAAGGTCCCGAAGATGACAAGTTTTGGGATCTAAACCAAAGCTGCATTCTTTTCACGACACCACGCGCACTGGAAGGGTCCCAGACCATGTCACTTGGAGTTAACACAGGCAGGCGCCTCTGTCTGCGAGAGCCTCAGAGTCCGGCCACCTCTCCATACAACAGAGTTGTGTACAAAGCAGAAGGAATCGCTCTGTGATAACCTGGTATGTTCACCTCCCACCAGAAGTGATGCGTGCTGAGAGTGACCTCTGCCAGCTTTGCAGACCTGGACCCCCCACCCCACCCACCAACGCGTGCTTTAATGCTTGACGGTGCCCGCTTCCAATGCCCTTCTCGGCCTCTCCTGATGCCCCCTCAGCCGCCAGCCTGGGGCCCTGCACCACTGTGTCCTCATTCTGGGCTTTCAACCCGCGCCAGGAGGGCGCCCGATACCGCTCTGTGTTTGCTTGCTTATTTACATGAGAACATACAGGACTGAGAAGTTTTCTCATGTTCTACACAATTTGATCCAGTTTGGGTTTTCAACAGCATGACCATTTCCCCACTTTTACCAGTGAGAGAATGGATGGGTTTACCCTGGATTCTCAAGGAGACAGCCAACTTTATAAAAAGTGCAAGCTCTTTTTATGAGTGCAAGCTCAGTCATGTCCTAGTCTTTGCGACCCTATGGACTGTATAGCCTGCCAGGCTCCTCTGTCCATGGGATTCTCCAGGCAAGAATACTGAGTAGGTAGCCATTTCCTTCTCCAGGGGATCTTCCTGACCCAGGGATCGAACCCACTTCTCCTTTGTCTCCTGCATTGGCAGGGAGGTTCTTTACCACTGAGCCACCTGGGAAGGCCTTTACAAAAACACTCAACCCTAATAACGGTCAGCGGGAACATTTGCCTACGTTCAAAAAAACGATCCTGGGTGTACTTCCCCTCAACCCGTCTAAGGAACTGGGAAGATAAGGTGCTTGCAGGACTTGGCGCTCTGTCAGAAGCAAGTGCAGTACAGCTATTTCCAGGGTGTCCAACAGGTGAGAGTGGGCAGTCACCTAAGACACAAACAGCCTTGTTTTACCCTCGCCAGTCCATCCTCGTCTGTAAAACCTGCAGAGTCTTCAAGATAAAGTGCCAGCCTGCGAGAGCACGTCAGGGCGTTTAACTCCGTGCAGCCTCCCTCAACTCTGACTTCTTCCCACGTGTGTTCCCAACGAGGCCAGGCGCTCTGCGAGGAAAGGGACCGTACTTTATTCATCTGTAGCGCCTGGGTTCTCCCATGCTACTCTGGCAGGAATTTAAACGAAGATTATGAAGGGAGGGAAGAAGCACAGCTTTTGTATCTGTTGGCAGCTTGTTTCAAGAGAAGAAAGCCAGAACCAGGACCATATATTCACGTCTTCAGTTAAAAGTTCCACGACGAAGGCTGATTCAGGGGACAAAGAGTCCTGGGCTGGACACAAGGGGAGTGAACTCTGACTCTGAAGGGCTGGCTCTCGGGGCAGTGGCAGCCCACCCACGTCACCGCCCCTGAGCCTCACAGCAACACCGGGAAACAGATGGTGATGGCCCTTGGCGAGGCCAACGCACCTACCCCGGACACAGAGTTAGGACCCAGCACCCGTGATTCCTCATACAGTCCGTTGTTCCTCATACAGTGCCTACTCACCCAATGAAGGGTTTCTATTTGTTGCTTGCTTTTAAAGCACTAAGGCTAGGGACTTCCCTGGCGGTCCAGTTAGGACTCCACGCTTCCACTGCTGAGAGTCTGCGTTCGATCCCTGGTTGGGACACGGAGATCCCACAAGCCTTGCGGTGCAGCCAAAAAAAAAAAAAATGAAATAGAATAAAAAATAAAGTACTAAGGCTAAAGAATGAATACTAAGGCACATGAATAAGATGCAAGCCCTGTAACAGAGGACATAATGGAGTAAGAGGCGGGGACAGGGGCTGGTGGTCGGTCTCTCCTCGTGGTCCAATCACTAAGGCTCCCCACTCCCAATGTAGGGCGCCTGGGTTTGATTCCTGGTCAGGGAACTACACCCTGAATGTCACAACTAAGATCAGCACAACCAATTAAATAGATAAATATTAAAAAAAAAAAAAAGAGGCAGAGGGGCACTGGTTTCATCCACCTCTGCTTTCCCCCGTCCTCCATCGCAGCACCCGACATGAGACACTCAGGAAAGAAATGGACTAGGACCAGGGAAACAGGCTCAGGTCATGATGCTTGAAAACTTGTGAAGGGCAGAGTGTGAGAGAAAGAGCAGCTGAGCGCTCACAGAACCAGGCTTGTGCCCCACCACACTGGGTCCTCGGCACTGTGAGGGCGGGCACTGGGAGCCCCATCAAAACTCGATGGGCACCAGAGAGGAAGTGGGTCCCGTCCCAGTTCCGCCACCTACGAGCCCGCCTACTCTGTGCTCCTCCACGTCACCCTCTCATCCTGCCGTGGCTCCCACAGCGCCTTTCACCTCACAGTCTCTAATGAAAGCCAAGCAAGTGGAGAAGAAAACACTTTCCACAAACCAGACGAATGCTGACGTGTAGCTATGGCGATATTTATTTGAAATCTACACAGAGGGAAGCCATGAAGTCAAGTGGGAAAAACCACAGGTTCTGAGGCCACAGAGGCCTGGGTTCAAATTCTGCACAAATATTGACTTGCCTGAGGCCAGTCACCAGGCCTCCCTGGGCTTCCCTCTCTATCTGTCCAATGGGGCCCATTTACCATCTCAGAAAAAGCTATCAGGAAGGGCAGCGCTCTCAGCACAGGGCCTACCACACAGAAGCTGCTGAATTAATGAGGCTGCTGTGGATAAACCAGAGTTCAGACTAAAAGAACTGTGTCTAAAGCATCCTACAGAGACACAGATGCAGCGAGCTGCAGCTCATCACACGTGGAGGGCTGGAAGTGAGGCGGCCTCACACACCCAAGTCTGCAACAGCTCGTGCAATAGCTCTATTGTCTAGAATTGATGTCTTTTCCATGTAAAAAAAAAAAAAACAAGAAAATAAAGTAGATTATACAGTAACCCATACATCAACCATACGGGACAAGTGTGAGATCAGAAAGTCTGAACCATAATTTTAAAAAACTGAAGCAACGAAAATTAGTCAATTAATTTTCACTAACTCTCCTGGCGACACCACATGCCAGGAGAAACGTGCATCTCATTCATTCACTCCACAAACACCAGCTCCCAGTTTTGTGTCAGGCACTGGGGCATGATGGAAGGGGACTTATGATCCCCTCACAAAAGCAGCTCACAATCTGGAGGAGGAGGAAAGGAAAGGAATGGACTGGCAGGGGAGCACCGGGGAGGCAGGGCTCTAGGTGAGGAATAAAGATTTCAGCACAAGGAGCAAAAGGTTGACAGTGAGGAAGAGGCCACCGCTTAAGTTCCCAGCTCCCAGGGCCTCTGCCAACTGCCTCTGCATTCACTGAATGGCATCGCCAAGAAGCACTGCTTCTATGAACCAGCCTGGGGGTGGCGGGTGAGGGGCTGGGGAGAGGTTCTTTTCTTTTCATGGTTCCTAGCTGAAAAGTCAATTAAAAATAAATAAAGCCACCCTTTATTGAGTGCTTACTACATATAAGCACTCTGCTGACTGCTTTACAAACAAATATATTTAGCTCCTGCTTGTTCATTTATTCGCCCTTCCACCTGTGCGTGAATACAGACACTGAACTCTCACTTGTTCATTTATTCATCTATCCATTCATTTATGAACAAACACATCATCTTCTATGCCTGGGCCACTGGGGCTGAATCGGAGATCCGGTCCTTGTATTTGCTGGGAGGGCAGGACAGGGCACAGAGCCCCACATGTGCTGAGGGTTAGAAAAGCGCTCTGGAGTTTCCAGTGGAGCGCTGGCTGGTCAAGCCTGGGACACAGGGACCGTTTCTCTAAGAAAAAGACACTCTGGCTTTCCTGAGACTGAAGGTGAGAGATCAGCCAGTGTAAAAGACACTAGGGACGGGGAAGGGCGTTCCAGGCAGGAGGAGCACGGAGCAACCGACCTGATGAGAAGACACGGTCGGATGGAGGAACCGAAACATGACGTTAACAGTGGAGACTGCAGAGGGAGCGGGGAGGACCTGCAGTGAAGCCGGGTGATGGGCACCCCACACCACACGCAGCGGGACCCACAGTCTGGCTTCAGGCACCTGGAGGGGGTACGAGTGTGAGCTGATGTGTGTCCACAAGGTCACTGCGACCAACGGGGAAAACGGGAGGAATGGAGAAGGCACGGAGTGAGAAAAGAAGTCCCAGTAGGACACTGAGAAACACTGAGATGCTTACTCACCTTATAGACGGGAGGAGCAGGGCCCGAGGGGGAGGGGGACTAACCTAGGAAGTCCGGGGCTGTGGGGCCCAGGAGGGAAGAGTGGTCAGTGTGCTGGGGACCAGGCAGGAAGACAGGGCCCTGGGGCTTCTGGACACAGAGGTCACCAGGGACCACAGCTGAAGCAGAGGGCAGATGGCGAGGGTGTTGCATGCAGACTCCTGGGACTTGCAAAAGGGAAGGAGTCACTGGGAGCAAAGGGCACTGGGATCAGGAGTCCTTTTGAAAAGATGGAAAGGATTCCGTAGGTTTTTGGGGTGTTGGAAAGAAGCTGCGGGTGGGCCTGAGGATATGGGCCCATGTGAGGCCTGGGGAAGAGGTGGGGCCCAGAGCATGTGTGGGGGCTACACTTCCGAGTGGAGGGAGGAGTGGGTTAGAGCTTTGTGAAGCCGGGGTAGGAAGCCCCAACTGGAAGCTGGCGGTTTCCTGGGTGGAGGGAGGGGGTCTCCCTGAGTGCCCCGGGGCTGAGGCTGGGAGGACAGAGGGGCAGGAAAGGCCGTGGTGCTGTGACAAGCGTCCAACCAGAGACAGTGGCCTTCTCTGCAGAGTGACCAACTCTCCCATGCTCTTTCTGTCCTCAAAGCAATCCCGCAAGGTGGGCAGGAGCTCTGTTTTCACAGACACAGAAACAGAAGCTCAAAGAGGTTGAGTAACCTGCAGAGGGCCAAGAAAACAATGATTTTATGACGGAGTCAAACAGGAGCAGGTGGAGCTCCAAAAAAGTTTAGAATTGAGAGTCACTTAAAAGAGAGAGAGAGAGAATTATTTTTTTTTAAAGATAAAACACTTAAAATAGGAAGTTAGGAAGCAATTCCATACTTAGCAGTCCTAACAAACTTGACAGACAGCTGAAAGAGCTGAGGTAATTTGCAACATTCTTCATACTTCTTGGGAAAAAATTAAGGTCGATGTCTCAACTACACAGGAATAATTCAAAGTAAAATCAAAGATCTCCTAGAATGTGCGAAATGGCAGATCCTAAATGTCAGGAACACTGAATAAATTGTACTCTAAGGAAAACAAAATAGTACATGTTTTTAGTTATACTACTTTATAACAGTATCTTTAAGGCCTGCATATATCACAGAGGAGTACAAATAAATAATAATCGTGATTTACAGAAAGGTTACCGTGTTCCAGATGCTATATGAGCTCGAGTCCTAATATATTACCATACAGTCTATAATACCCTAATATATTAACTTTAACACAGACTCTTTCATCTCTAATCCTATCCTCTACAAAACAGCCCTATTTTGAATAAGACCAAACAAGAGACGAAGATGGGTTAAGTCCCCTGCCTGACATCACAGTGCTGAGTGGTGGTGAACAGCCAGTTGTAACCCACTGCTGACACAACCTCCTCCTCCAAGGGCGCCTTCACAGTCTAAAGGCACACAGTGGGTTTTAAATTGCAACAGTATCACTAAAGGAGACCTACCTTTTCTACCCAATCCACTCTGATGCTTCCTATTGTTCCTTTTCTCCCTTCTTTTTAAATTCTGGTGTCAACTAGCACTGATTTCCTGACCCGAAGTTTGAAACAAGCCACAGCTCATTGACACCCACCATTCAAAGTGACATTTCTGTGCAACAATGCGCTTTGTGTTCTAAAAGGTTAATCAACAAAAGGACTTTTAGGACACAACCTATTCACCAGCCAGAGTTCGCCTGTAACTGAACTGCTGGCTGGAGGCAGTGGCTGGGTGTGCAGCTGGAGTTAAGCAGGGTTCACTAGCTCTCTCTGGTGATGTTTCAGGTGCCAGATGCAAACATACACCAAACAGAAATGTCCCCCGCGTACAGCAGGACAATCCTTTTGGACTACTGACCTTGGCAGTTTGGGCACTTTATGAAGCATTACATCTGCCACAGTATTAGCGCTATTGTGAACACACATAAACGCACCATCTTTTCTTTACACCCCAAGACCATGTTTATAGAAAGCCTGACAGAGCAGCACGTTTTCAGATTTAAAGGTTTCACAGTTGAAAAGCTTAAAAGTCTGTTTGTGTATCAGCCAACCAGATACTGTGGGGGATGCTGAGCCGCAATATTTACACTTTCACTACATGTCTCTCTGTGGCTGTTTTGATGTGGTTTTCATTTGACAAAAGAATTTACTTACACCTCGTGACTCAGCTTATTCATTAACCAAGTGAAACCCAGGAGGGCAGGAGGGAGAGAATGAAAATGACAGGCCCTTATCAGCAGGCAGGGCTGAGCTGTCTCACCTGCAGGGTGAGTCATTACCCTTGGGAGGAAGGGCATCCGCTCCCCAAAGCGAAGGGGCCTCTCCCAACCCAGAAAGCAGTCACAGAAATTCCGTATAAAGTGTACACAGGGCGATTCCGTGTATGGTTCCCGTTAACCCTTCCTTGCCGCACTACTGGTCTGGAACCTCTCAGGGTTCTCCTGAGGGCATCGTGATGCCACCCATAAACAAGTCCTCTTCTTCATCCTGCCTTCTTCCCTTCCACCCGCCTCGCCCCCACCGCTATGATCCACCTACAGATGTGGAACCCTCCGAAATCCCCATCAGATGTGACTTGCCTCTTCAGTGTTTTCAGGACACCCCATATATGACCTGTCACCACCAAAAAGATCAGGAAAAAATGCCCAGACAACCTGCTCTAACACTCAGGCCTGCGGCCTCGGTGCCTGCACAGAGCCCTCACTGACAGTAACTCTTCTTACCTGTTCACTCGATGCCAGTCCTTGTACGCCAGCTGCTGTACTATACTAGAGTCCAGTCTCTATGCAGGGAGAACTGATTCACAACAAAACGAATGGAATCTGCTCTTCAGCCCACAGGTTGCCTTGGGACCATGCAATGTATTTGTTATAACCGGCAACATCTGACTTCAAGAGTGTATAGAGAGAGAATCGCATGCTTCGCCAATGGGGAAATAAACCACAAATGATAAAGTTAGCCTTATTTTCCACATCAATTTTACTCTTTGCCTTTGCTGAGACTATGTGCCCAACGACTGATTTTTTTCCACTGATAGGTTCTGTCTGTTAAAACCCTACATCTTGCCTTGAGAATCCCAGGGACGGGGAAGCCTGGTGGGCTGCTGTATATGGGGTCACACAGAGTCGAACACGACTGAAGTGACTTAGCAGCACCAGCAGCAACAATAACCCTGTATACGAGACAGCAAAAGAGACACTGATGTATAGAACAGTCTTTTGGACTCTGTGGAAGAGGGAAAGGGTGGGATGATTAGGGAGAATGGCATTGAAACATGTATAATAACATATATGAAACGAGTCGCCAGTCCGGGTTCGATGCACGATACTGGATGCTTGGGGCTGGTGCACTGGGACGACCCAGAGGATTGGTATGGGGAGGGGGAGGGAGGAGGGTTCAGGATGGGGAACACATGTATACCTGTGGTGGATTCATTTTGATATATGGCAAAACCAATACAATATTGTAAAGTTATAAAATAAAATAAAAAAAAAAAACCCTACAGTTCACCAAACAGCCCAAAGGGGCAGCACAAAACTGAGCGAGAATTACTTTGGTTTTAAAGTCCCATTCCAGGGACTTTAAACGTGGCATTTACCATGTTCACTCTACACTGACAGTTAAGTCCCCTGCATACGAATGAGTTTCATTCCAAAAACGCATGTGTTAGTCCAATTTGTTCCTAAGTCCAACAAGGTTAGTCCAGGTACCCAACTAACACAATTAGCTATATAATACTATGCTGTAATAGGTTTATATACTTTCACACAAATAATACATAAAAAAACAAACACACACACAAAAAAACACTTTAATCTTACAACACAGTGCCTAGTACAGTACAGCAGCTGGCATACAAGGACTGGCATGGAGTGAACAGGCAAGAGGAGTTACAGACTGGAGGAGGGAGAGGAGGTGGGAGACGGCAGGGCTGAAGGGTCATCAGCAGTAGCAGATGGAGCGCGAGCTGCAGTCTCACTCACGCCTGACGTAACTGGACATGCGAGTCCACGTTCAAGTCTTTGAAAAGTCTGCAACTCGAAGGTTCGTATGCAGGAGATGGACTGTATTTTCCTCCCTTTAAGTCACCCAACCATTTCCCTGTAGACGTCGGGATTTTAGGAAGGCTATTCCACCTCTTTTACTCTCTTCATCCTTAAGTCTGTCTTGCTGTTACGGGAGGCGGAGGTTCCTGACATCAGTGGTCAGGCCTACAGGCAGCATTCGGGTCTGACAGGAAGATGCTAAGCTAACAGAAATAGGCGAAGCAGCTCAGGGTCAAACACATACATGTACAGGAGGGCAGGGGAAGGAGGGAAAGGAGAGAGATGAGAAAGAGAGGGACTTGAAGAGGAAGGGGACGGGGAGAGCGCGCCTGCCTGCGAGCCAGCCAGACTGAGCTGCTCCCATTTAGGGAGGAGCTGCTTTCTGAAAGTGGCGACTTGCAAATTCAGAGAAATAACAAGCTCTTCATGACTCCTGCATGTTTAAAGTGAAGGTGTTAGTTGCTCAGTCATGTTTAAGTCTTTGCGACCCCATGGACCACAGTCCACCAGGCTCCTCTGTCCATGGAATTCTCCAGGCAAGAATACTGGAGTGGGTAGCCATTTCCTTGTCCAGGGATCGAACCCAGGTCTCCCGCATTGTTGGCAAATTCTCTACTGTCTGAGCCACCAGGGAAGCCCCTCCTGAACATTTAAAGAAACTGAAATTCTTGGCCAGCAGGAGAGTAAGGAAGGCTTTTTTTCTTTTAAAATGTGATATTGGCACTGGTTAGCTTTCCTGTTTCAAGTTATTAAGATCTCTACATTATTCTGAACAATCATTTTGTTTTCTATATCCTAAGGAGATGTAAATGTAGAACTTTTTGTGTGTTTGGACATCCGATGGAAAAATCAACTGGTTAGAAAAAAAGAGTCAAGTGTTACATTTTAAAGCACTTATGTGAAAAAAAAAAAAAAACGAATACAGTGGCAACAGTGATACTGCTAAGTTTTAAAGTATTCTGGAATATTTTATGACATTACACCTTAAAATTTCCAATGGCCCAAGAGTTTCCGGCAATGTCAAAATGCTTAACACAAATTAGGAAATTGAAAAACGACTTTTGCAAGGCCTGTATTGGTAGAGTGGAACACAGACTGCTTTCTGACTGATAATGGAGCGTTCAGGGACTTTAAAGTGCTCTCTACATTAATTTTTCCCTAGAAAAATATTTATCACCCTTTAAATTACAGCTCTGCAGGCCCACATCTACTGCCTCTAATGGCAGCAAAGTCTCATTTTAAAGCACGTAAATGTAAGTGTCATGAACGAATTTACTTATCCTGCCTTTGCACAGCATTACACTATGATTTCGATGAAGAAAAAATATGAGTATCTGATGGCAACCTGCATGGGACAGAGCTGCAAAGCTCCACAAACCATGGTTCTGCAGTACACTCACAGACTGCTCCCTCTCTAGGTTAGGGGAGGGAGCAGTTGGAGGCCTTCGCCAACAGGAAAACGCACAAACTACGCTTGCTTGTAGGCTTCAACTGGATTCTTCTCTCAAAACCAAATCAAGCCTCCAATTAAAATAATTTTTTTTAAAGCAAAAAAAAAAAAATCAGCACAGAGGTGCATCGCTACAAACAATAGGGTGAAACAGTCCACAAGTCTGACTCACAAAAGAAGTCACTCTGACTAATGTAAAAAGGAACATGTTTTCAGTAACGAATCCCCCTCGGGATTTGATTTGGGAGTCAAACTCTCCAGCTTCTACCTTTAAGTGATAGATAAGAGCAGAAGAGTGAGCGGATATTAAGATGCAGGCAGGGATGGGGAAAAAGAAAGGAGAAAGTCGGCTTGCGGAGCCAAGTTTATCTCCTACTCCCTCCCGAGTGGTCAGCCAAGAGCTGATAGAGGACTTTTTGGTAAAGTAGGTAGGAAAAAAATCCCCACCAGCTCCCGGGTTGCCAGGCAACCTGCCACATTTTATTAAAGCGGGAGCGGTGAGGATCCCCAGAGGGCGGCTGGAATGCTGCGTCATGCCTTCTCCCAAGCTCCAGGCACACACTCGCCCCACAAGCCCGCCCTGTGGTGGGGGGGGAGGGTGGTGCCGAACAGGACACACACAACAGGGAGCAACTACCTGAGTGAGGCCAGAAAGTCACGGACGGGGCACAAAACCCACACAATCGCAGCCCGTTCTTCTCCAGCTCAGACCGGAATGCAGCAGGGTTCACTGCTGTTGCCACAAAGAGCACAGGCAGACCCTGTACTTGGTTCTCTGCAAGCCTGGACTAAATACCGCTGAGACTTTTTTTTTTTTTTTCCCCCGCAGCTTGTGGGATCTTAGTTCCCTGACCAGCAATTGAAGCCAGGCCATGGCAGTAAAAGCACCGAGTCCTAGCCACTGGACAGCTAGGGAACTCTCTGTTGGGATTATTTAAATTAAAAAAGCAAAAAAAAAATCTGTAAGTGATTCATGGTTGAAAAGATGGTAATACAACTGTAGGAGCATGAAGGCACAGTGGAATGAGTGAGCATATGCACCCTGGGGATGGAAAGTCCTACCACGGGGCCCCCACTTTACCTCTCTAGGCAGCTGCTTCCTTGTCCTGGAGCTGAGGTGCTGCCCACGGGTCATTTCAGGGAAAGCAGTCAGTGAGGTGGAGTTGCAACAGTGTGTACACAACAGTGTGTACACCTGGAGCAGACAGGCAGGGAGGAGGCTAAAGGGAAAACCCCGTTTAGTCGAAGTTACCCTTGAAAATTCCCTTTGGAGGTGTCACAGCGGCATTAGACGTGGCTGTTTTCCCCTCCAGTGTCAGAGCACCCCACTGTTTCACCTCTTGCACACCCAGGGGAAGGGATGGCTGGCACATGAGGACAAGGTTACTGATCACACACGCAGGTGAACACACTTAATCTCTAATTGGCAGCTGTCTACGCTCCAGGAGGAACATGAGAATGGATATTCTCGTGGGAGAAGCATATCCCTGCCCCCCATTTCATCTCCGACTCACTATCACTGCGTGCTGGTGGTTGTCGTTCAGTCGTTCAGTTGTGTCTGACTCTTTGGGACCCCATGCACTGCAGGCTTCCTTGTCCAAGTTTGCTCAAACTCATGTCACTGAGTGGAGTGACAAGCAAAACCGGTCTCACTACTGAAAAAAACAATTTCCCCAACAAGTACTTTTAAATTCGTACAAGTTGAAGCATTTTATGCTGCTTCTCTAGCTGGAACCGAGTGAACACACAATCCAGGCCTTTGTGCCCGTCCTCTGGGCACACAGACCCCAGCAAGTCCTTCAGGACAAGCAGCGTGCTGCAGCCACTTTATGTCACCGGCGGTACTTCTCCAGGAGAGGGTATCTAACACAGCTATTCCTCTCTGCTCCCCAGGAGCCCTGGGATGGCAACGACTGCCAGTCACTGAATAACCATGACTACCCACGACTGGAGAGCAGGGAGGAAAAGTTAAATAATTAATCTGGTCATTGAAAACGTTTTAATATTAAAATAAAATGGATGTATTATAGAGTGGGATTTTTCAAATGTGTGAGGATGGTTTAAATAAAACTGCAGAGAAATGCCAACTTGCACTGCCCGCCCCTCCCCAGCCCCCCCCCACCCTTGGGCATCCCGTCCGCCCTCCTTTGGAGTCAGGGATCCTTGGTGGAGTTTAAGAGTTGCCCCCTACTGCACAGGTCCTTTGTGGTAAATAGTAACTAAACAAATGACCCCCTTCGTCTGGAGGGCAAGAGCACCAAAAGGGAGAAGAAACCCGTCCTCCTCTTCTTGGCAGCCAGGTGGCAAAGGTCATGTCCACGTGGAGTGGTTTACACAGACAACTGCACTCTCAACGCACACAGGATGCTCACAGAGCTGTTTTTGTGGACAGGAGCAATCCTGGAAAGAGCTGACTGGTGTGAGACAAGGATAATACCGTATCTACTTTTTCCAGCAAAGGTGACAGCAATGTCAGTATCACGCAGGAGCAAGGCAAAAAGAGGGTAGCCTCAGCTCAGAGGGCCTGCTCTCACAGGTCAGGACAATCTGTCTCAGAAGGGTGATAATACTCCTCTATCCCTGCACCCTGTGGTCACAATGGGACGGTGGGAATCCTGTCCTGTAAGCTCACAGCCTGACCCTCATTCACCAGACAAGTATTTCGAGGCCAAAATGAAGTCATCGCCTCGCATCTGTCAGCTCATGACCAAGTGATCTGGACCAGGGACTGGGTGAGCCTGGAGCAGGGACCACCTGCCCTAGAGCTGCACTTACCACCTCCTGAGACTACATCCCATTGATACCCCCATAGGCTCTGCTACCATCACGGCCTAGACAAAACGGCAATCTGTTGAACGACTTGCCCCAGGTCCTGCAGCTGGTGTAGGGAGGGGAGTTGGCATTCAGACCCAAGGCATCTCCGACACCCTACTAACCAGAAAAAATGACATCAAAGAAGTGACCAGCCACTGGCCACGGGTCTGCTAGCTCTTCTCAGAAGCAGGAACACAGAGTCATGGTGTCAGTCCTTTCCATGTACCACTTTCAGCAGACAGATCACTGACTGTCGTGGCTGTTCTGTCTGAATGAAAGGGGCATACCCTTTGATCTAGACATACTCTTTCAGGAAACCAGTCTATGAAAACAATCTTAAATGAGGATTAGTTTTTAATACACAAAGATGCATTAAACATTTTTGTTTAAGGGTAATATATTAAGAGTATATATATGTATATATTACCCTTTCACATCTTTGTCTAAGGATATATATTTTAAAAATGCAAAACATAAGCCTCCAAAATGTTCAACAGTAGGGGAGTAGCTAAATAATTATGCTATTCAAATTCATCAAAACTATGCTTTTCAGGGAGATAAGGACCAAGCAATAAATAATCAATAAATTCTCTCACTAGTTATTTGGACACAAAGTACTCTCTTGAATGTCTACCTCCCAGGCTACATCACTGATTCATTCAACAAATATATCTGCTGATCACCTACTACGTGTCAGGTACTACTTTAGGCATTGAAAATCCATTGAGAATAAAAATTCTGGCAGCCCCAGAAGGTGGTTATACAGATGTACTCACTTTGAGGAAATTCACTGAGTGGTATACTTATGATGCATGCACTTTTCTATATGTATGTTAAATCTACATTTAAAAGTTTAAAAAATGTCTGGCATCATAGATTTTATATCCCAGTGGTAGACTGAAGACACTCAACAAAAAAATAAAATACACTGTTTATATATAGTGCTCTGGAGAAAAAGAGGGGAGGGCTGATGTGGGAGCTGCAATTTTAAATAAAGTGATCAGGGAAAGCCTTAATGATAGTCACCAAACAAAAACGTGTGTGTGTGTGCATGTGTGCTAAGTCGCTTCCATTGTGTCCGACTCTTTGCAACCCCATGGACTGTAGCCCACCAGGCTCCTCTGTCCATGGAATTCTCCAGGCAAGAATACTGGAGTGGGTTGCTTCCTTCTTCAGGGGATCTTCCCGACCCAGGGATCAAACCCACTTCGCTTACATCTCCTGCTTTGGCAGGTAGGCTCTTTACCACTAGCGCCTAGTCGGACACGACAGAAGCGACTTGGCACTGGCACTGGCCACCTGGAAAACCCTAAAAATACAAATCTCTGCATGTATGCAAGTTAAAATTGAATTTCAGATACACAACAGATCATTTTTTAGTATAAGTATATCCCACACAATATTTGGGCCATGCTTACTTTAAGCAAAATCTGGCAACTTAACCCTACTTAGTGATAAGATGGCATTTGAGCACAACTCATTCCTGATGGATTTAACACTTAATGCTTCTATAAAGGAAAATCCCACGGCGGAGGAGCCTGGTAGGCTGCAGTCCATGGGGTCACGAAGAGTCAGACACGACTGAGCGACTTCACTTTCACCTTTCACTTTCATGCACTGGAGAAGGAAATGGCAACCCACTCCAGAGTTCTTGCCTGGAGAATCCCAGGGACGGGGGAGCCTGGTGGGCTGCCGTCTATGGGGTCCCACAGAGTCGGACACGACTGAAGCAACTTAGCAGCAGCAGCTTCTATACAGAACACAGAAGGCAAAAACTGTAACAGGATAAATTGCTAGTTGTTACTATGATAAAATGTAAAGCTCGGTGTAGCAAAATAGACTATCTTAAGATGCACACAACAAACTGGGACAAATATCTGCAAAATACAAAACCCAGCATTAATCTCTCTAAACTTCAATTTCTTCTGTAAAATGAAGGGGGGGGGTGGTTCATAAAATCGTTATGAAGATTTCAAAACAGTGTCTAGTAGCTAACAACAAATGGCTCACTAAATGTTAGAAAAGGAATAATCATAATAAAAGTGCACTCACAAATCAGTAAGAAAAGCACACAACTCACAAAATGAGACAAACCAATTAATAAACTCTTCAAAGTAATTCTGGTGTGCACTTCGCAGCACATCAACTAAAATCTGAATGACATCCTTGCACAAGTATTACCCACAGAGTGCTTGTTAACACAAGGGGGAGAGCTGCAATGGAGATTTCTGAGGCCACCATTTAACAAAATTACCAAACACAACATCAGTGATGATGGAACAAACAGCGTCTGTGTCCCTCAGTGAGACGTGCTACGATGACGTCACCTACACAGTGCTCCTGTCAGACACGTGGAATCCCAGGACAGAGACAAACCCCGAGTGAGGGACACCACAAAGCAACACCTGGTCTGAACTTTCCAAGAAGTGTCAATGTTACGAAAAACAAAAACAGGCTGGGGACTGTTCTAGATTGAAGGAGACGGAAGAGCTAAGATGACTTCACTGGCTTTGAAGATGAAGGAAGGGGACGAGAAGGCAAACAATGCAGGTGACCCCTGGAAGGTGGGGGGAAGGCAAAGAAATGGACTCCCCTCCCCCGAGGAGGAACATAGCTCTGCTGACACCTTAATTACACCAACTGAAACCCATTTTGGACACTTGCCCTCCAACTGTAAGACACTCCAACTAAGCTGCAAGACAATCAGTCTGTGTTGTTTTTAAGCTGCCAAGTTTCTGGTAATTTGTCAGAGGCAGCGGAAAATGAATACCAGGGTTTGTTTTTGTTTTTTACAACCTGTAGAAGTTAAACTGTAGAAAATTGAGAGAAATACAAGAGTTATGCAAATAATTTCTGCTCACAGAACTGTGAAAATACATTGTCTAGTGTGTTAAATTCTCATCTGAATTGCTTTTAACATCTTATTGATTTTATCATTAATTAATGAGCTGAATAAAATCTTTGACACATGTAAAACCAGAGAGCTATGATGACTAAATGCAATATATGATTTTGACTTGATCTTGGATCAAAAAATAAGATACAAATCTGTAAGAGACAGTGCTGGAACATGTGGAGAAATTTTATTACGGCCTGAACATTAGCTCATATCAATATCATAAATGTAATTAAAGAAATAATAATACGTATATACTGGTGGCTCAAACAGTAAATATTCTGCCTGCAATGCAGAAGACCCAGGTTTGATCTCTGGGTCAGGAAGATCCCCTGGAGAAGGAAATGGCTACCCACTCCAGTATTCTTGCCTGGAGAATTTCATGGACAGAGGAGCCTGGTCGGCTACAATCCATAGGGTCACAAAGAGTCAGACAGGACTGAGCAGTTAACACTAACACTGTATTTCCTCATCTCTTGATGAAAGTGAAAGAGGAGACTGAAAAAGCTGCCTTAAAACTCAACATTCAGAAAACCAGGATCATGGCATCTGGTCCCATCACTTCATGGCAAATAGATGGGGAAACAACAGAAACAGTGAGAGACTTTATTTTGGGGGACTCCAAAATCACTGCAGATGGTAATTGCAGCCAAGAAAATAAAAGACACTTGCTCCTTGGAAGAAAAGCTGTGACCAACCTAGACAGCATATTAAAAAGCAGAGACATTACTTTGCCAACAAAGATCCATCTAGTCAAAGCTTTCTTTTTTCCAGTTGTCATGTATGGATGTGAGTTGGACCATAAAGAAAGCTGAGTGCCGAAGAATTGATGCTTTTGAACTGTTGAACTGTGTTGGAGAAGACTCTTGAGAGTCCCTTGGACTGCAAGGAGATCCAAACAGTCCATCCTAAAGGAAATCAGTCCTGAATATTCATTGGAAGGACTGATGCTGAAGCTGAAACTCCAGTACTTTGGCCACCTGATGTGAAGAATGGACTCACTGGAAAAGACCTTGATGCTGGGAATGATTGAAGGCAGGAGGAGAAGGGGATGACAGAGGATGAGATGGTTGGATGGCAACACCGACTCAATGGACATGAGTTTGAGTAGGCTCCAGGAGTTGGTGATGGACAGGGAAGCCTGGCATGCTGAAACCCATGGGGTTGCAAAGAGTTGGACACAACTGAGTGACTGAACTGAACTTTACATATTATGGATACGTGTGCACATATGTATATGTGCAGAGTGAGGGGGAGATAAAGGAAATGTAACAAAGGCTGCCATCTTACCTATAGGTTTATAGGTTACATTTTTCAAAATAAAAAGAGAAAATTGCAAAAATAAAAAGAACTGCTGGTAACAGTTTTAAAAAGAGAAATACTTGACACTGGGTGGATTATAAACTGACATAACCATTATACTTTATATTCCCTGGAGAAGGAAATGGCACCCCACTCCAGTACTCTTGCCTGGAAAATTCCATGGACAGAGGAGCCTGGTAGGCTACCATCCATGGGGTCACAAAGAGTCGGACACGACTGAGCGACTTAACTTACTTACTTAACTTTTATACAGGGCAATCTGATAATATATGAGAAATTCCAATTTCAATTCTTAACATTTTTTAAACCAAATCTCTGACTTTATTATGTTATAGACAGAGGCCAAGTTAAATCCCAGAGATTTTATAATTTTGCATTTGCAGTTTGTCCTTTTACACAAAATTATTGTGCCCAAAGAGGATTGTGAGTGTAGTTAAAATGAAAATACAACGTATGGCAAAAACCACTACAATATTGTAAAGTAATTAGCCTCCAATTAAAATAAATAAATTTTTAAAAATGAAAAATCACCTAAAAATTCTATAATAAGAATGCTGCTGCTGCTAAGTCGCTTCAGTCGTGTCCGACTCTGTGCAACCCCATAGACGGTAGCCCACCAGGCTCCCCCGTCCCTGGGATTCTCCAGGCAAGAACACTGGAGTGGGTTGCCATTTCCTTCTCCAATGCATGAAAGTGAAAAGTGAAAGTGAAGTCGCTCAGTCGCGTCCGACTCCTAGCGACCCCATGGACTGCAGCCTACCAGGCTCCTCTGTCCATGGGATTTGCCAGGCAAGAGTACTGGAGTGGGTTGCCATTGCCTTCTCCATAATAAGAATATTATTGAGTAAATTATGGTACATTGACTTGAGGGTTTATTTAACTAATGCAGTTGGTTAAAAGCTTTTCAGAGTTGTCTCTGCAGGGCCCAGCATACCTTTGCTTATTACCAAATATTTGTTTTCTCATCTCCATGTGAACTACCTTCTTCCCCTCTTTGAATTCCTAAACCCTGGAGGAATACA
>NW_011494855.1:3633978-3634818 GCF_000754665.1 Bison bison bison
CTTCAGTCGTGCCCGACTCTGTGCGACCCCATAGACGGCAGCCCAACAGGCTCCCCTGTCCCTGGGATTCTCCAGGCAAGAACACTGGAGTGGGTTGCCATTTCCTTCTCCAATGCATAAAAGTGAAAAGTGAAAATGAAGTCACTCAGTAGTGTCCGACTCTTAGCGACCCCATGGACTGCAGTCCACCAGGGTCCTCCATCCATGGGATTTTCCAGGCAAGAGTACTGGAGTGGGGTGCCATAATACTCTCTAGGTCCATCCATATTACTGAAAATGGCATTATTTCATTTTTTTGTGGCTGAATAATATTCCATATATATACATGCACCACATCTTCTTTATCTATTCATCTATCGATGGACGTTTCGGTTGTTCCATGACTTGGCCATTGTAAATAGTGCTGCTATGAACACAGGGGTACATGTATCTTTTCAAATTAAACCTCTATCTGGCTATTTCCCAGGAGTGGGATTGCTGGATCAAAATTCTGTCCTTAGTTTTTTGAGAAACCTCCACATTATTTTCCATACCAATATGCTTTCCTGTGAAGAGATACTTGGGGGATGAAAATTTTAAACCCTATACCCCACCCATCACTTAAGAGAGCTATTAAACGGATGTGTGCGTGTGTGCATGCTAAGCTGTTTCAGGAATGTCCAACTCCTTGAGACCCCATGGACCGCAGCCCACTAGGCTCCTCTGTCCATGGGATTCTCCAGGCAAGAATACTGGAGTGGGTTGCCGTGCCCTCCTCCAGGGGATCATTCTGACGCAGGAATGGAACTCGCGTCTCTCCTGCACTGGCAGGCAGGCTCTTTACCACTACTGTCACCTGGG
>NW_011494856.1:0-5452 GCF_000754665.1 Bison bison bison
CTCTTTCCATACATCTCACCATCTCCTCCCCTCTCCCCCTACCGGTGTAGGTGTGTGTGTGTGTTTGTGCTTGCTCAGATTTGGGGTGGGTCCCTATCCCATTGCTATGGGAGACACGAGGCACTTTGGTTCACGGTGGTTTACACTGAAACCCAAAACCTCTAGCAAATGGTTAGATCTTTAAATAAGACTTGTTTGGTGGGTGAATGAGATGACAGGGAGGTTTGGGACCCACCTGGGGATGAGGCCACCCTGCAGTGGTCCTGGCGCAGTGGAATCTTGGCTGATTCTGGCTCTAAGTTCTCACTTACACAAAGGTGAAACCTGGGAAAGCTGATGATTCCTCTGACACCAGCTATGTGCCTATTGATGCTGCGAGTGTGTGTGTGTGTGTGTTAGTCACTCAGTTGTGTCTGACTCTTTGTGACCTCATGGACTGTAGACCGCTAAGCTCCTCTGTCCATAGGATCATCCAGGTCAGAATAGTGGAGTGGATAGCCATGCCCTTCTCCAGTGGATCTTCCCGACCCAGGGATCGAACCCAGGTCTCCCACATTGCCAGCAGACTCTTCAGAATCTAAGCCACCAGGGAAGCCCATTGGAGCTACAAAGAGGAAGATAATTAAAACTCTCTGCCTTCCATAGTCCTGAAGTCTGTGCATTGCCCTGGCCTGTGTTCCTAAACAGAGGAGCAAAAAGTCCCTGATTCAGGTCCATGATTCAGGGGGCTCCTAGAGGTGTGCGAGTTTGTGGGGTAGGAGATTTGCTGCTTATACAAACATCTGGACGAGCTGTGGTCCAACCTTGTCACCCTTCCCCCCACATCTAGGCAGGCACTGCAGAGTTGAGTGGGTTGGTGGTGCTGGCCAGCGGTCAGCGTCTGTGCTGTGAGCATGGGGCAGGTGTTAAAGGAGATGGATGTGATCAGCTGCCCCAGAGTTGGGGGTCCTTCAGGTTTACCAGAGCTGTCTGGTGGTCAAAAACCCTCCCTGCTGTGTGTTTTGTTTCCTGAGATCATACTCTTCTTTTTCCTTACGCATTGTATTTATTATTATTATTTGGCCATGCTGGGTCTTAGCTGCAGCACTCAGGATCTTTGTGGCCATGGGCAGGGTCTTTAGTTGCGGCATACGAGATCCAGTTCCCCAAGCAGGAATTGAACCCAGGCGCCCTGCATTGGGTGTGTGGAGTCTTAACCACTGGACCACCAAGGAAGTCCATATCCTCTGATTTTTCCTTCCAGTGTTGATACCCACAGTCTGAATCTAGGGCTGCTCCCACCACTGCCAGCCTGGAGACAGAGAAGGCAGGGGCTCCCCTCCCAGTAGCTCCACGGGCATTCCTGTGTCTCCCAAGAGTTGGAAAGTGAAATGGAGGAGGACTGTTGTTTTTGAAATGTCACAGTTAATTACATATGGTCTGTGCCCCTTCTAAGGGGTTTCTGGAAGTCACCTTCCCCCCATCTGCCCAGGTCTTACCCCTGAGTTTGAGCTGCTCTAGGCGGGCTTCTGTGTCCTTGTGTCATGGCTTCATCCTTCTCTAAGCACTTCCCTACTTTAAGGCATAGCAAGCTATTCCAGGGTCATCTTGTACTTTCTCTGCCCAAGCTCTTTAAAAAGGAATTTTTCTAAATAATGCTGTTGCTTGTTAGTAGAAAATGAATGTTTACATATTTGTATGTTATCTATTAATATATTTAAACTCTATATATTCTGGAGAAGGAAATGGCAACCCACTCCAGTATTCTTGCTTGGAAAATTCCATGGATGGAGGGGCCTGGTAGGCTATAGTCCATGGGGTTGCAAAGAGTCACACACAACTGAGCGACTTCACTCTCTCTCTCTATATATATACACAAATATATAGTTAAATATACACACACAAACACAGTTACCCACATTGATCAATCATCTTATCTATTTTTCTGTGTATCTTCTCTCTATCCATCTTAACAAGAGGAGTCCATACCTCCAGGTCCAATCAAACAACTAAGATTCGTTTTAACCTCCTCTCTTCCCACTTATGTCTTTTCTTTCTCTAACAGTGAAAAATCAGACTCCAGTTATCTACAATATATTTCCATGTTTGCTTAATCCTAGAATATACAGGCGGAGAAGGCAATGGCACCCCACTCCAATACTCTTGCCTGGAAAATCCCATGGATGGAGGAGCCTGGTGGGCTACAGTACATGGGGTCGCTGAGGGTCAGACACAACTGAGCGACTTCACTTTCACTCTTCGCTTTCATGCATTGGAGAAGGAAATGGCAACCCACTCCGGTGTTCTTGCCTTGAGAATCCCAGGGACAGGGAAGCCTTGTTGGGCTGCTGTCTATGGGGTTGCACAGAGTAGGACACGACTGAAGCAACTTAACAGCAGCAGCAGCAGCAGAATATACAGGATGTAGTTTCAGACTTGCTTACTCATTGTGCTGTTGAAACAAAATCTACTACCTAGAACCCAGTATTTGTTAGAACCTGGAGGTTTCAAGGCAAAATGTTGGTTCAAAACTTACTTTTTCGTCCCTTTTATTGTAAATAAAGTTAGGTTCACTTGCCCCCATTTGTATTCTACATTAGGGTTTCTCCGTTTTCTCTTTGATTTTTATTCATTGAAAATTAAAGTATGTGAAATATTTGCATAAACTCTAAGAACATAAAACCATACATTCTATTAACTGTCACCCTTCCACCTTTCTTACCCTGTGTTACCATCTTATTCTTTTCACCCATTTCTACCCACTCCCTGGATAAGATCAATCTCAGTAGTTTCTGGGTTACCTCCCCCCCTTTTTTTACACTTGTGCAGATTGCAAATACATTTTCTTTTTTTCTCCCTTCTATCTTTCATAAAAAGTGAGCACACCATAATATTTTTCTACTTCTGTATGTTTTTCAAAACCAAGCATACTTTCACATATTAGTTTTTAAAAATTTATTCGTGTATTTATTCATTTTTTGGCTGTGCTGGGTCTTTATTGCTGTGTGGGCTTTCTCTAGTTGCAGTGCATCTGGGTTTCTCATTGAGGTGGCTTCTTTTGCTGTGGTGCACAGGCTTAGCTACCCTGAGGCATGCAGAATCTTCCCAGACCAGGGATTGAACCCGTGTCCCCTGGCAGGTGGATTCTTAATCACTGGGCCACCAAGGAAGCCCCACATATCACTTTGATAGTGGCCAATGAATATATAACATGAAATAAAAAAGAGCTAGGAGGCCTGCTAAGCATTTATTCAAGAAATTAAATTTTATGAATGTGTAAATCAGTATGAGTACTGAGCCAGGAATCTTTCATGCACCATTTCAGATCCTCCTGGCTCATCCACTTCTTTTTCCACCTTCTTTGACAGTGGCTGCTGAGGCTGGCACCTCTGTCCAGCTTCACACAGCCTGGTAGCGCCTCTCCAGCCTGTGCTGTGAGCCTTTGAGTTCCACCTGGGGGCCTCTTTATTGAGGCTGTTGCTGGACTGCCCTTACAGTTCAGTTCAGTTCAGTTACTCAGTCGTGTTCGACTCTTTGAGACTCCATGGACTGCAGCACGCCATGCCTCTCTGTCCATCACCAACTTCTGGAGTTTACTAAAATCCATGTCCATTGAGTTGGTGATGCCATCCAGCCATCTCATCCTCTGTCCATCCACTTCTTCTCCTGCCTTCAATCTTTCCCAGAATCAGGGTCTTTTCCAATGAGTCAGTTCTTCACATCAGGTGGCCAAAGTATTGGACTTTCAGTTTCAGCATCAGTCCTTCCAATGAATGTTCAGGACTGACTTCCTTTAGGATGGACTGGTTGGATCTCCTTGCACTCTCAAGAGTCTTCTTCAACACCACAGTTCAAAAACATCAATTCTTCAGCTCTTAGCTTTCTTTATAGGCTAACTCTCACATCCATACATGACTATTGAAAAAACCATAGCTTTGAGTTGATGGACCTTTGTTGGCAAAGTAATGTCTCTGCTTTTTGGTATGCTGTCTAAGTTGGTCATAACTTTTCTTCCAAGGAGTAAGCATCTTTTAATTTCATGGCTGTAGTCATCAACTGCAGTGATTTTGGAGCCCAAAGAAATAAAGTCTGTCACTGTTTCCACTGTTTCCCATCTATTTGCCACCAAGTGATGGGACCAGATACCATGATCCTAGTTTCCTGAATGTTGAGTTTTAAGCCAACTGTTTCACTCTCTTCTTTCACTTTCTTCAAAAGGCTCTTTAGTTCTTCTTCACTTTCTGCCATAAGGATGGTGTCATCTGCATATGTGAGGTTATACAAGGACTGCCTTTGGTGCTTGTATATAAACAACCTGCAATGCAAAACTTTCATGCCCCATGCAGTAAACCTCTGAGCAGTGAGGGATGAAGCCTGTGGGTGCACTCTTCACTGTTTCACCCATGGATGGTCTGGAGATGCAATTTAGAAAGATTATGTAACCCTCACCCTTGCTTACTCTAACAGCTACCACTGCCTCCCTGCTCTCTCTCTCTCTCTCTCTCTTTAGAAGTCTTTATTGATTTTGTTACAACATTGCTTATGTTTTATGTTTTGTTTTTTGGCCAGGAGATAAATGGGATCTTAGCTTCTTGACCAGGGATCAAACCTGTGTTCCTGGTATTAGAGGGGTAGGTCTTAACCACTGGACCACCAGGGAAGTCCCCTCCTTGCTGGTTTTTGAATAATTCAGAGGTGATTTCTCCCCAAGACAGTTGGTATGACTGGTCTTTCTTCCTGAAACTATGTTCCCCAGGACCGACTTGGCTCTCTCTCTTCCCTCTAGTCTTACCTTAAATCTCATATTCTCAGGATATTGACTCTGACCCTTATTTATTTATTTATTTTTTAAATTTTATTTTATTTTTTAACTTTACAATATTGTATTGGTTTTGCCATATATCAAAATGAATCCGCCACAGGTATACATGTGTTCCCCATTCTGAACCCTCTTCCCTCCTCCCTCCCCATACCATCCCTCTGGGTCGTCCCAGTGCACCAGCCCCAAGCATCCAGTATTGTGCATTGAACCTGGACTGGTGACTCGTTTCATATAAGATATTATACATGTTTAAATGCCATTCTCCCAAATCATACCACCCTCTCCCTCTTCCACAGAGTCCAAAAGACTGTTCTATACCTCAGTGTCTCTTTTGCTGTCTCGTATACAGGGTTATTGTTACCATCTTTCTAAATTCCATATATACGCGTTAGTATACTGTATTGGTATTTTTCTTTCTGGCTTACTTCACTCTGTATAATAGGCTCCAGTTTCATCCACCTCATTAGAACTGATTCAAATGTATTCTTTTTAATGGCTGAGTAATACTCCATTGTGTATATATACCACTGCTTTCTTATCCATTCATCTGCTGATGGACATCTAGGTTGCTTCCATGTCCTGGCTATTATAAATAGTGCTGCGATGAACATTGGGGCACACGTGTCTCTTTCCCTTCTGGTTTCCTCAGTG
>NW_011494856.1:6242-6896 GCF_000754665.1 Bison bison bison
CTTTTATTTCCAATATTCTGGGAGGTGGGTCATAGAGGATCCTGCTGTGATGTATGTCAGAGAGTGTTTTGCCTATGTTCTCCTCTAGGAGTTTTATAGTTTCTGGTCTTACGTTTAGATCTTTAATCCATTTTGAGTTTATTTTTGTGTATGGTGTTAGAAAGTGTTCTAGTTTCATTCTTTTAAAGTGGTTGACCAGTTTTCCCAGTACCACTTGTTAAAGAGATTGCCTTTAATCCATTGTATATTCTTGCCTCCTTTGTCAAAGATAAGGTGTCCATAGGTGCATGGATTTATCTCTGGGCTTTCTATTTTGTTCCATTGATCTATATTTCTATCTTTGTGCCAGTACCATACTGTCTTGATGACTGTGGCTTTGTAGTAGAGCCTGAAGTCAGGCAGGTTGATTCCTCCAGTTCCATTCTTCTTTCTCAAGATTGCTTTGGCTATTTGGGGTTTTTTGTATTTCCATACAAATTGTGAAATTATTTGTTCTAGCTCTGTGAAGAATATCACTGGTAGCTTGACAGGGATTGCATTGAATCTATAAATTGCTTTGGGTAGTATACTCATTTTCACTATATTGAGTCTTCCAATCCATGAACATGGTGTATTTCTCCATCTATTAGTGTCCTCTTTGATCTCTTTCACCAG
>NW_011494856.1:6996-8081 GCF_000754665.1 Bison bison bison
AGTGTGTATGCCCAGCAGTGGGATTGCTGGATCATAAGGCAGTTCTATTTCCAGTTTTTTAAGGAATCTCCACACTGTTCTCCATAGTGGCTGTACTAGTTTGCATTCCTATCAACAGTATAGGAGGGTTCCCTTTTCTCCACACCCTCTCCAGCATTTATTGCTTGTAGACTTTTGGATTGCAGCCATTCTGACTGGTGTGAAATGGTAGCTCATAGTGGTTTTGATTTGCATTTCTCTGATAATGAGTGATGTTGAGCATCTTTTCATGTGTTTGTTAGCCATCTGTATGTCTTCTTTGGAGAAATGTCTATTTAGTTCTTTGGCCCATTTTTTAAAAATAAGTTAGCTTTTAAAAATTATATGTTTACATGTCTATTTAAAAGAAAAAAATGGAATAGAAGGGTATAAAATGTAAAGCAAAAATCCTTTTCTCTTCAAATACCACTTCTTGGGCATTTTGCTAAAAACAATTTAAGAAAATTTTCAGAAATTTTCTACATTATTTCTATTGTTTGTTATAAACAAACATTTATCAGAGGTGCTCTATGCTTTAAATTTTTTCTTTCCTTTCTCCCTCCCACCTTCCCTCTCTTACTTCTTCCTTCCTACCTTCCTCACTTTCACAAGAAGACTCTTATTTTATGACTTCAAAAATTTTTGGACACAGAATTAGGTAGATTTGAAGCAACCGACAAACAACTAATCTCAAAATGGGCCATTGGCCCATTTTTTGATCGGGTCACTTATTTTTCTGGAATTGAGCTGTAGGAGTTGCGTGTATATTTTTGAGATTAGTTGTTTGTCAGTTGCTTCATTTGCTATTATTTTCTCCCATTCTGAACGCTGTCTTTTCACCTTGCTTATAGTTTTCCTTTGTTGTGCAGAAGGTTTTAAGTTTAATTAGGTCCCATTTGTTTATTTTTGCTTTTATTTCCAATATTCTGGGAGGTGGGTCATAGAGGATCCTGCTGTGATGTATGTCAGAGAGTGTTTTGCCTATGTTCTCCTCTAGGTAGTTTTTATAGTTTCTGGTTCTTTACGTTTAGTATTCTTTAATCCTATTTTGTAGTTTTATTTTTGTG
>NW_011494856.1:8660-12525 GCF_000754665.1 Bison bison bison
TTTGGATTCCTTTTATTTCTTTTTCTGCTCTGATTGCTGTGGCCAAAACTTCCAAAACTATGTTGAATAGTAATGGTGAAAGTGGGCACCCTTGTCTTGTTCCTGACTTTAGGGGAAATGCTTTCAATTTTTCACCATTGAGGATAATGTTTGCTGTGGGTTTGTCATATATAGCTTTTATTATGTTGAGGTATGTTCCTTCTATTCCTGCTTTCTGGAGAGTTTTTTTTTTTATCGTAAATGGATGTTGAATTTTGTCAAAGGATTTCTCTGCATCTATTGAGATAATCATATGGTTTTTATTTTTGAATTTGTTAATGTGATGACCCTTATTTAATACCCCCAATCCTCTTACCTTCTATTCTATTTCCATAGTTCTTATTATCTTTGAACACTTGACACAAGTTGCTTATTTTTGTTTTATTGTTTATTCCCCTCTCAACACGATAAGCATCACAAAGGCAGGATTTTTTTTTTCCAAAATGCCCCGTTTCCACTGATAACCTCCCAAATGCTTAGAACAGTGTTTTGATCACAGCATGGGCTAAATTAATTTTTGTCAAGTGAATCACATTTGTAAAGTGATTAGAATAGTTGCTGGTGGAAATCAAATAGTTTCTTAAACAAATTCAATGTATACTGTAAGAAAACTGTGTGCTTCAAAGCTCAGTCTCTTGAGCTCTCTGCAGGCATGCCTATGTAAGTCACTGTCATAAAAGGTCAATAAATATCACTTAGGAACTGTATCCATCTCATGTGGTGAAACAACCTCCTGTTCTTTGAAAGATCATCTCGGTGGCACAAATTTCGGTTCAGTGAAGGGCTCCTTTCATCTCCCCCTCAGGGCCTCTCACTGATAACTTCTGCAGCCCCATGATGCCACCCCCGCCCACCAATAGAATTGACCAATTGCCAAGAAGTCCTCTAGTCTCAGAATGGAGGTGGTGGTGGGGTGTGATCTTCAAAGAATTGTTCATGAGAGCACCCTGAAGAGGGGGAAAATTGGAAAGAACAGACCGTGCTTGGAGAACACATTTTCTGGACTCGCTGGTCCCAGGGCCTTGGCTGTGATGGTCATGCCTCACCAAAGCACAGGTCCCATTGCATGTGGAGACTTTGCCAGTATCTGCAGTGCTCACATTCACTTCAGGGGCCCCAGAGGGAGACCAACACACAGCCCCCATATTTATTCCTTTTAAGCTTCTCCCTTTCAAGGCACCAACTGGATGCTGAAAACTGATGAGCCCCAAACACTTTAATACATCCTTGGTTAAAAATTCAATTCAAGATGGAGAATACAAAATAAAATAATATTTTATGAAAAGCATGAAAAGGAGAGGTAGTAACATAAGCAGATTTGAAATTCAGTCCTCTGGGAAAACTTATCCTTTTTTGTGACAGAGAGTTACAGATTATTTTAAAAGTCATAAAAACAGCTATGGGCTTCCCTGGTGGCTCACTGATAACGAATCTGCTTGTAATGCAGGTGCCATAGGAGACTCATATTCAACCCCTGGATTGGGACGATCCCATGAAGGAGGGCATGACAACCCACTCCAGTATTCTTGCCTGGAGAATCCCATGGACAGAGGAGCCTGGCAGACTCCTGGTAGTCCAGTGGGTTGAAAAGAGTCGGACACAACTGTGCTACTGAGCCTGCAGGCACAAAAACATCTATAACATTATTAAGGTGGGAGTGGGACAAAGTTCCTATTTATATTAGATACATGCATATTCTCTCCTTTGTCATCATAAAATTGATTCCCAGGTTAATCCTTTTGCAAGAAGTTTTCTTGTAATAAATTTTTATTAAGTTAAAAAATGCATTCGTTGTGAAATGTAACCCTTCATATTAGGATTCAAAGATTATATGGATGCTTATAGTAGGAAACTACATTTATGAAAATTACATATTAGAGAAAATAAACTATAGAGAAAGGATCTTGCTCAGTTATACTGAGCTTCACTGGTGGCTCAGTGGTAAAGAATCTGCCTGCCGATGCAAGAGATACAGGTTCGATCCCTGGGTCGGCAAGATCCCCTGGAGAAGGAAATGGCAACCCACTCCAGTATTCTTGCCTGGAAAATCCCATGGACAGAGGAGCCTGTTGGGCTACAGTCCAATGGGCCTGCAAAGGAGTCAGGCATGACTTAGCAACTAAACAACAACAACATATACATCCTTATTTATTTATTTAACATTCTCTTTCTTTATAGGTGATTACAAGATATTGAGTATATTTTCCTGTGCTATCTAGTAGGTCCTTATTGATTATCTGTTTTATATATAGCACTGTGTATATTTTAACCCCAAACTTCTCATTTATTCCTTCCCCCCCTTTGTAATCATGTTTGTTTTCTATGTCTGTGAATCTATGTCAGTTTTTCAAACAAATTTATTTGTATTCCTTTTTTAGATTCCACATATAAGCAGTATTATGTGATATTTGTTTTTGACTTACTTCACTTAGTATCATAATCTCCAGGTCCATTCATGTTGTTGCAAATGGCATTATTTCACCTTTTTATGTCTGAGTAATATTCCATCGTATATATGTCCCACATCTTCTTTATCCAGTCCTCTGTTGATGGACATTTAGGTTGCTTCCACGTCTTGACTATTGTAAACAGTACTGCAATAAACACTGGGGTGCATGTATCCTTTCAGATTACGGTTTTCTCTGGATATATGCACAGGAGTGGGCTGGCTGGGTCATGTGGTAGCTCTATTCTTAGTTTCTTTAGGAATCTCCATACTGTTCTCTGTAGTGGCTGTACCAATTTACATTCCTGCCAACAGTGTAGAAGGGTTCCCTTTCCTCCACACTCTTTCCAGCATTTACTGTTTGTAGACTTTTTGAGGATGGTCAATCTGACTGATGTAAGGTGATACCTCATTGTAGTTTTGATTTGCATTTCTCTAATAATCAGCAATATTGAGCATCTTTTCATGTGCTTTGGGTCACCTGTATGTCTTCTTTGGAGAAATGTTTATTTAGACCTTTTGCCCATTGTTTGATTTTTTTTTTTTTTCATATTGAGCTATATGAGCTGTTTTTATGTTTTAGAGGTTAATCCCTTGTGGGTAACTTCATTTGCAAATATTTTCTCCCATTGTGTGGGTTGTCCTTTTTGTTTTATTCATGGTTTTCTTTGCTGTGAAGAAGGTTTTGAGCTTAGTTAGGTCCCATTTATTTATTTTTGCTTTCATTTTCATTACTCTAGGCGATGGATTCAAAAAAATATTGCTGCGATTTATATCACAGAGTCTTCTGCCTATGTTTATCCCTGGAATAAGTTCTACTTGATCATAGTGTATGATCCTTTTATTTATTTATTTATTTATTTCAGTGGAAACAGGGACAGACTTTATTTTTTTGGGCTCCCAAATCACTGCAGACGGTGACTGCAGCCATGAAATTAAAAAATGCTTACTCCTTGGAAGAAAAGTTATGACCAACCTAGACAGAATTTTAAAAAGTAGAGACATTACTTTGCCAACAAAGGTCCGTCTAGCCAAGGCTTTGGTTTTCCCAGTAGTTATGTATGGATGTGAGAGTTGGACTATAAAGAAAGCTGAGCGCCAAAGAATTGATGCTTTTTTTTTTTTTTTTTGGAGCATAATTACTTTTATTTCATTTTTTTAAAATATAAATTTATTTATTTTAATTGGAGGCTAATTACTTTACAATAATGTATTGGTTTTCCAAACATCAACATGAATCCGTCATGGGTGTACACGTGTTCCCTATCCTGAACCCCCGTCTCACCTCCCTCCCCGTACCATCCCTCTGGGTCATCCCAGTGCACCAGCCCCGAGCATCCTGTATCCTGCATCGAACCTGGACTGGCGATTTGTTTCTTA
>NW_011494856.1:12625-13262 GCF_000754665.1 Bison bison bison
ACCTGTATGTCTTCTTTGGAGAAATGTTTATTTAGACCTTTTGCCCATTGTTTGATTTTTTTTTTTTTTCATATTGAGCTATATGAGCTGTTTTTATGTTTTAGAGGTTAATCCCTTGTGGGTAACTTCATTTGCAAATATTTTCTCCCATTGTGTGGGTTGTCTTTTTGTTTTATTTATGGTTTTCTTTGCTGTGAAGAAGGTTTTGAGCTTAGTTAGGTTCCATTTATTTATTTTTGCTTTCATTTTCATTACTCTAGGAGATGGATTCAAAAAGATACTGCTGCGATTTATGTCACAGAGTCTTCTGCCTATGTTTGTCCCTGGGATAAGTTCTACTTGATCATAGAGTATGATTCTTTTATTTATTTATTTATTTTTTTCAGTGTAAACAATGGCAGACTTTATTTTTTTGGGCTCCCAAATCACTGCAGATGGTGACTGAAGCCGTGAAATTAAAAAATGCTTACTCCTTGGAAGAAAAGTTATGACCAATCTAGAAAGAATTTTAAAAAGCAGAGACATTACTTTGCCAACAAAGGTCCATCTAGCCAAGGCTATGGTTTTCCCAGTAGTTATGTATGGATGTGAGAGTTGGACTATAAGGAAAGCTGAGTGCCAAAGAATTGATGCTTTT
>NW_011494856.1:14426-14588 GCF_000754665.1 Bison bison bison
AAAGTAATAATAAAGACACTTATAACATTCAAAACTTACTGGCTATAGGGGGAAAAAAAGCTTTAAAAATTCGAAGTCTGGTTGATGTACAATATTGTGTAAGTTTTCAGGTGTACAGCAAAGTGATGCAGTTGTATACATACATATACATGTTTCCAGATT
>NW_011494856.1:16248-18319 GCF_000754665.1 Bison bison bison
TTTAGGATGGACTGGTTGGATCTCCTTGCAGTCCAAGGGATTCTCAAGAGTTTTCTCCAACACCACAGTTCAAAAGCATCAATTCTTCAGCATTCAGCTTTCTTTATAGTTCAACTCTCACATCCATACATGACTATTGAAAAAACCATAGCTTTGAGTAGACGGACCTTTGTTGGCAAAGTAATGTCTCTGCTTTTTGATATGCTGTCTAGGTTGGTCATAGCTTTTCTTCCAAGGAGTAGGTGTCTTTTAATTTCATGGCTGCAGTCACCATCTGCAGTGATTTTGGAGCCCAAGAAAATAAAGGCTCTCACTGTTTCCATTGTTTCCCCATCTATTTGCCATGGAGTGATGGAACTGGATGCCATGATCATAGTTTTTTGAATATTGAGTTTTAAGCCAGCTTTTTCCCTCTCCTCTTTTACCTTCCTCAAGAGGCTCTTTAATTCCTCTTTGCTTTCTGCCATAAGGGTGGTGTCATCAGCATATCTGAGGGTAACGATATTTCTCCAGGCAATCTTGATTCCAGCTTGTGTTTCATCCAGTTTGGCATTTCGCATGATGTACTCTTCACAGAAGCTAAATAAGCAGGGTGACACTATACAGTCTTGACATACTCCTTTCCCAAATTGGAACCAGTCTGTTGTTCCATGTCTGGCTCTAACTGTTGCTTCTTGACCTGCATAGAGGTTTCTCAGGAGGCAGTAACAGTGTCTGGTATTCCCATCTCTTTAGGAATTTTCCACAGTTTCTTGTGATCCACACAGTCAAAGGCTTTACCGTAGTTAATAAAGCAGAAGTAGATGTTTTGATACTTAATGATTCAACTATTATTATTTAGTCTTGTTAGATGTACTGTTCCCCTTTATTTCTGCATTCTCTCGCTTCACTGATTAAGCTTATCCTTTAGCTAATTTTTTTCACAGACAAAAGCAGGCAGAGGACATAGTGGGGAAAGACCATAGGGTCCTGTTCTGTTTCACTTTGAGCTCAAGATCTTGCTATACAAGGTTTGTTAGACCCCTTCAGGTTTGTGTCACTACTCTAATACAATTTCATGCTGTATGTAGCTTCTGACTACCTTTTCATTTATGCCTGGTGTTTCTTTGACAAGATTTTTCTCTTTTGAATGTCCTGCTTCCCTTGTATTCTTGATGCCCTGTTTTGAACAAATTCTCACAGCTTCCAAGTATCAATCGAAGCTCAGAAACCCCTGCTTTGGGTCAGTTGTTCTCACACCTTGGTGTACATTGTGATCATCTGACGGGCTTTGTACATCCCAGATCTCTGGGCTTCACTCCCAGATTTTCCGATTTGGTGGCCTGGGGTCCAAAGTTACCTTACCCATCATTCTGGGTCAATGTTAGTGTCCTGGCTTTGGGTTTCATACTTGGAGAAGATCAAGTGTGTTCACTGAGGTAGGACTCCTTCAATGTGACAATCACTACAATTGACAGAGGCACAGAGACAAAAATCTGTGAGTTTCTAAATGGGTGTTACTCCTGAACCATTTTGAAGGAATAAGACTGTCTCTCCTTATTGTTTGGTGTATGGTTCATAATTTTTAGGTCTATATCCTTGCTATGTCAACTCTGTAAATTGACAAAAGAAATGGAATGAAAATTACTGTATTTCAGTATAGAGTGGACAGAGCTATACTTGAAAACATGGGAAAGCCATGGAGGTGGCTCTAGGCCCTGAAGGAACATCATGAACTTAAGAAAATCAAATGGAGGATGTGCGTGTTTTGAAACTCCTGCAACACTAACAGGAGGGATGTTTTCCAAACAGTTGTTTTGTACACTGGTGAATCTTGTTATTATTTATGGGCAAAATTATGTGTTTCTGCTGTAATTTAACAAAATTACAATTCTAGATTATCAACTGAGGGAAATAAATATGAAAAAACGGTTGCAATTCTATGTATAATGAATTAACTGTAAGTTTGAAAACTTCAAACATACTTTCCACATGCATGTTCTCAGGTCACTAGAGAGACTGATGACAAACTTGAAAGTAGTCTGGATAAGTCTAATATGCTTAGTAGCCTCTTGCAAATGTGACCCAGAGG
>NW_011494856.1:19265-34416 GCF_000754665.1 Bison bison bison
TTGGCTGGTTTCAGCTCCTTTGTCGGTAAGAACCCGTGCCTGGACTCTTGAGTTGCTGGGTATTTTCTGGGAGAGGCTTCTTCAAAGCCGTTTCTGCTAAAGGCCATCTATGTATGATCTATTGTCAGGTACACCCCACCCAGTGAAGGAGGTGGAGGAGGAGAGCATCACACGGCACGGGGAACATGGAACACTGGTAGACATGCGAACCCTTCCAATGTGGGGAACAACAGTGTGGAACTGGACCTGGAAGGAAGAACTCAGTGCTCACAAGGTTCTGCAAGGATGTTAATCTCGAGGACCCTCTTTTCTGGATGGACTATAAAGGCTGATCACAGAGCCAGGGACAAGCAATGCATTGAAGGATATTCTGAGAAAAAGGAACAGTGTCTATTTTATTGATCTATATGAATACTAATTTCCTTTTGTCCTTTCGTTGTGGTGTATCGATACAATGGGTTGTTTTTTCTTAAGTGGGATGGGAATAACATTGAGTGGAAATTATATTGAATTTGAAATATTTTTGCTTTTAGATTGTATGTCTTTGATGAATGCCTGCTTTATTAGAAACTCAGGGTAGATCAGGTGTAGTTTTTTGGGGGGAAAATCCAAGCATGATTTGTTTAATCCAATAATGTATTTATGAAATAAATTATAAATTGGTGTATTCCATGGTCGCATTTATTACTAAAATCCAAGCCCTATCTGTTGAACTATGTACCTTATTTAAATAAAACAAAATGAAATAAATCAAAATAATACTCTTTAAGAAAAGGTATCCTCTATGACTCACTTCCCAGAATATTGGAAATAAAAGCGAAAATAAACAAATGGGACCTAATTAAACTTAAAAGCTTTTGCACAACAAAGGAAACTCTAAGCAAGGTGAAAAGACAGCCTTCAGAATGGGAGAAAATAATAGCAAATGAAGCAACTAATAAACAACTAATCTCAAAAATATACAAGCAACTCCTACAGCTCAATTCCAGAAAAATAAATGACCCAATCAAAAAATGGGCCAAGGAACTAAATAGACATTTCTACAAAGAAGACATACAGATGGCTAACAAACACATGAAAAGATGCTCAACATCACTCCTTATCAGAGAAATGCAAAGCAAAACCACTATGAGGTACCATTTCACGCCAGTCAGAATGGCTGCGATCCAAAAGTCTACAAGCAATAAATGCTGGAGAGGGTGTGGAGAAAAGGGAACCCTCTTACGCCATTGGTGGGAATGTAAACTAGTCCAGCCACTATGGAGCACAGTGTGGAGATTCCTTAAAAAAACTGGAAATAGAACTGCCTTATGGCCCAGCAATCCCACTGCTAGGCATACACACTGAGGAAACCAGAATTGAAAGAGGCACGTGTACCCCAATGTTCATCCCAACACTGTTTATAATAGCCAGGTTATGGAAGCAACCTAGATGTCCATCAGCAGATGAATGGATAAGAAAGCAGTGGTACATGTACACAATGGAGTATTACTCAGCCATTAAAAAGAATACATTTGAATCAGTTCTAATGAGGTGGATGAAACTGGAGCCTATTATACAGAGTGAAGTAAGCCAGAAAGAAAAACATCAATACAGTATACTAATGCATATATATGGAATTTAGAAAGATGGTAATGATAACCCTGTATGAAAGATAGCAAAAGAGACACAGATGTATAGAACAGTCTTTTGGACTCTGAGAGAGGGAGAGGGTGGGATGATTTGGGAAAATGGCATTGAAACATGTATAACATCATATGAAATGAATCACCAGTCCAGGTTCGATGCATGATACTGGATTCTTGGGGCTGGTGCACTGGGACGACCCAGAGGGATGGTATGGGGAGGGAGGTGCGAGGGGGGTTCAGGATGGGGAACATGTATATATCTGTGGCAGATTCATGTTGATGTATGGCAAAACCAATACAAAATTGTAAAGTAATTAACCTGCAATTAAAATAAATAAATTTTTATAAAAAGAAAAAAAAAAAAAAAGAAAAGGTGTCTTCTCATTTGTGGTAGTGGATAGATCTTACCAACTGGGTGTCTTGATTTCCTTTTTTAAAAGCCTATAAATCCCATGTAGAAAAGCATTCTTTTCTCTTGAGAATTTACTTCTTGCTTCAAACATTCATTGTTTTGTGTTTTGTGCTCCTCTGAAAATGGATCCTCATTGCTCGGCAGTGAAACATTCTTGGTTCTGAGCAGCTGTGCCACAGGGTCCTGTGTGACTCACAGGAGAAAATAAAGGAGAGGTAGTTGGGATGATGAAGTCGTTTACTCATTATCAGAAATTAAGTGTGGACTTTATTATCCGTGTAGGTGGCATGGAGTGCCATGGATCTGGAGGGATCAGGGAGTACAGGACATCCTGAGGACAGGAGTGCACTGACGAGTAGGAAGGTGGCTCTGCATAGGGGGAGAAGCTGTGGGACCAGAGGGAGGTTTTGGAGTTGAAAAGACAAGACTTGATGAAGAGAAGAGAGAAGGATGGATATAGAAGCACTCTCAATTTCTGTCTTTCCCCACACGTGAGCAGGTGCATCTATATCTAAAGGGGGCAGTGGTAGGGAGGTGACGTTTTCTTTCCTGGTAGAGTCAGTGGTATTCAAGATCAATCTCTCATCTGATGGGGGACAGTCACGGTCAGGAATGGAGAGGGAGTAGGAGTCGGCTGAGATGATCTTTTCCAATGATGGGACCACAAAATTGAAGTAGGGAGATCTAGGAGCCCTTTGAAAGAAAGAGAAATGATTTGTCCAGGTGAACTTATTTTGCCAGAAAATCCACATGCAGAAAAAGCTGTTGGTTGAATTCCTGTCTGTAGGGATATGCAGGAGGCAAATATGAGACAGTGCAACTGGTTCAAAAACTGTAGATGTTACACAGAAGTGACTATAGTAATGCCACTTAACATAGTATAGTAAGTATCCATGGAAAAATAAGGGGAATGGAACTGGATGAAATGGATGCTGAAGCACAGTTTGTCTAAGAGCTATTAGAGTTGAAAAAAATAAAAATTGGAAGGTGGGTGGTTGAAGGTTGGTGAATATTCTGCTTTGGATTTTGATGTAGTGGCACAGATCTGGGTGGATGTATGGAAGCTCCTGTCACAGGGGAGTGTGCAGAAAAGGCAGTTGGGGAAGAAGTGACAATACCAAATTTTGTTGGTGTTGAATGTATGATGTGTGCACTTGTAGGGTTTGTTAAGTATTTGTCCTGTTTATTGTTTGTTATTTATTGATTTTACGGCCAGAATTGACAGAATATGGGCTTCCTCATAGTGGTAAGTCCAGAAAGACAGAAGATAACTTTGAGAAGAAATTTTGTCTACAGGATTGATTAAAAAAATAAAAGAAAGAAAAGAGGTAGTAATCATAAAAAAGATGTTGACATCATTAAAAAGAGAACTGACTCTAAAGGAAATCAATCTTCATATAAATGAAAACATATTCAAGGTTATCTCAAGGTGAAAAAACAGGGACAGTGTCCAATTAAATAGTGCTCAGAACTGGCAGAAAGTGAAGGGAAACCTGCCCTGTAAGGTCTCCTCTACCAGCACTGCAGACATCAGGAAGTCTTATGGAGTGACACAGGAGCACTGCTCTAGCACTAAGAGCTGGCATGCTGAGAGCTGGCATGCTGAACAAGAACCCCCCTTCCCCACCCTGAGTCTCAGAGAGAAATTCAGGAGCACACGAAGCAGATCAGAAGCAGAGGTTTTCGCCACTGTGTGACCCTAGAGATATCTTATGAAGAGAAAGGACCATGATGAAATAACTTCCTCCTGTAGTATCATGAATGTAGTTTGGGCTCTGAGATCTTTCTTCTCTCTCTCTCTCTCTCTCTCTGTTTTTCCAGGCAGGATGAGTTAGGTCTCAGGAAGTGACTATTAAAAAATATTTTCACATCATATTTGAGAGATGACTACCTTTTCAGGTATGCCTGGCCTTTTCTCTAATCTGGCTTTTCTCTTCAGAATATTCAACCCCCCAACTAGAGGCAATGCTTCTCAGGGACTTCAGGGGTCCAGTCAAGTTTCTGAAATCTCTGTTACTAATCAACTTGCTCTGAATCTTTAGTGCACGTCCCTGCAATCCAATTCAGTGGTCTGGGAGTCCAATTCCCAGGTTAAACAAGCTCCCCTTCAGTTCATGCTGATGCTCTGGGGGTCACACTTTGAGTAGACTTGGGCTGTTTACTGACACAGGACTCTTTGCACTCGGAGAATCACTACAATGGACAGAACATTCAGTTTGTGGCTCTATGAAGAGATCTTTGCCCTCGCCATTTTGAAGTGACAACGTTAAGTCTCCTTAGTGGTCAATGTCCCAACCCCAAGTTTAATATCTGTACAGTTGCTTCATCAGCTATGCAAATGGAGAAAAGCAATGAAAAGGCTCCTATTTTGAGTATGGAGCGCTCAGACTGAGCTGCTTTTGGAGACAAGACAAGGGAGGAGGATCAGGTCGGTTTGCTCCAGAATTCTGATGAATTGAAGAAAAGAGAAAGGAGAAAATGCGGTGTTCTTGCAACTTGTGAAACCCTATCAAATGCCAGTCATATTTTCCAGAGATTGCTTTTGACACTGGTGCATGCTTTTCTTGACTGATAGGAAGAACCATGAATGTCTTCCTAGGATTTAGCACAACTGCTCTACTGGAGTTTCAACTCTAACATGAAAATCTGGGGAACAACCACTGTGATTCTTGCATCATTGGATTAGGAGGCTCAGGAATTTCAAAGACCTTTTCCACATACACGTCTTCAGCTCTTTGGAAGGCTGGTGAGAAGCCAGTGAGTAGTCTAATTGTTTGGCCTGATACCAATTCTAGCCCCATAAACACAGGCACAGATGGAGTTAACTGGAGATGGAAAAATGCTCAGGAAGGGGTGGGGGGTTGGGTGGGCACCCATTGAGGTTGGGTAATTGCGTCACTGGGATTATTCTGAAAACAGCACTAGGTTCTCTGCTCCCAGCCCACTGTTCAAATCCAATCAGTCAAGACGTAAGCCAATCATCAATCAGGATTTCTCCTCCCACTGAGGACAAGTGCCTCCATATAAATGCCTTCTTTCTTCTTTGAGTCTAACACTCCTTGGAAGAGCTGGACCCAGTCAGTCATCCCCTGGCCTTCAGAGTTCCCTTAGCCCCTGAAGTCCAGGCCTCTGGCTGGAGTCCCAAGTGGCTGCCACCATGCCCTCGTATCCGCTCAGTGTGGCTGTGGTCTGCATGAGCAACATGAACAGGAGCATGGAGGCCCACCGCATCCTCAGGAGGAAAGGATTCCGAGTCAGGTCCTTCGGAGCTGGGTCTCGAGTCAGGCTCCCGGGAAGGGCACGCAACCTCCCCGTGGTTTACGATTTCTCCACCACCTATGAGGAGATGCGCAAGGACCTTGTGCGCAAAGACCGACAACGCTATAACAGCAACGGCATCTTACACATCCTGGGAAGAAACGAGAGAATCAAGCCTCGCCCGGAAAGATTTCAAGAGTGCCGAGATCGCTTTGACGTCGTCTTCACCTGTGAGGAGAGCGTCTACGACAAGGTGGTGGAGGAGCTGTGGGTCCGAGAGCAGGAGACCTTCCAGCCTGTGCACGTGATCAACGTGGACATGGCCGACAACTTGGAGGACGCCACGCTTGGGTCTTTGATCATCTGTGAGCTCTGCGAACGCCTCCAGCAGGCAGACAACCTGGAGGACTCTGTGGTCGAGGTGCTCCTGGCAGCCGAGCGGAAAACTGGCAAGAGCTTTCTGCACACGGTCTGCTTCTACTGAGGATCTTGTCTGCTTGCAGCTCCTCTTGGTAAGCACTTGTGTCTGGACATTGGGCTAGGTGGTATTTTCTGTCAGAAGCGGCTTCCAAGGCCTTTCTGCTAAAAGCCATCTACATAAATTTTTCCAGGTACACTTCAACCTGGGAAGGAAGTGGAGAAGGAAATCTTTTTCTGCCAGAGTAACATGAATGCCCTGGAGGCATCCAAACCCTTCCACTGTGGGGGTTGATGGTATGGATTCTTGATATGGAAGGAACACTTCAGGGCTCACAGGGGTCTTCGAGGAAGGTAACCCAGAGACATCAAGAGACCAAGATTTACAATGGACAAGTGATGTGCTGAAGGACATTCAGGGAAGAACAAACAAACCCCACACCATTTCCATTCCATCATTGGTTTTTACTTCATTTTAATGCAATTTCCTTTTGTCATTTTTGTCTTGTGCATCAGTATAAATGAATATTTCTTTTTAGTGAGATGATTATATTTAATGTTTGAACTTTAAAAATCTAATTTTAGATTGTATATATTTTGGTAAATGCAAGTTTCATAGAAACTCAGGTTTGATAATAGTAGGCATTGATTGCTGAAATGTGAGCACGATCTGTTCAATTCAATATTAATGAAATGAAATAAAAGCTTCTAGTTCATAGAAAATGGATCTCCTAATTTTTGGTAGGGGTTGGATCTTGCAAAAGGAACATCTTGGTTTCTTACTGTTCAAGCTGAATGAATTCCACAGAGTAAAGCACTCTTTCCTCAAGCGGATTTTCTTCATGCATAAAAGTTTCATTGATTATTGAACTCCTCTAAACGTGGATTCTATGTGTAGGGAAGTGAATCATCTTGGGTCTGACCAGCAATGACACCTAGGCATGTGTAACTTACAGCAGAAATTAAAGGAAGGGGGAGTTGGCCTGGTTGAATGAGGTATCTTGCTATGTCAGAAGATTGATGTGGACTTTATTTACAGAGCAAAGGCAAGATGGAGCAAGGGTGGACCTGGAGGCCTGGGATGAGCTAGTAGAGGATTTCCCGAGGAGGAGTGTGGATTGAGCAGTAAGGTGGACGCTCTGGACAGGGGGACAAGCTGTGGGATCATAGGAAGATGGTGGAGTTGAAGGATGGAACATGCTGAGGAGGAGAGAGAGAAGGAAGAATTTAGAAGCAATGTCAATTTTCTGTCTTTCCACACTGGTGACAGGGTGTACTTATCCACATGGGGCAGTGCTGGCAGTAGGGAGGTGAGGGTTTCTTTCTGGGTAGATTCAATGAGCTTCAAGGTCAGTCTTTCATCTGATGTTGAGGCAGGTAGGGCAAGAATGGGAAAGGGATCCGATAGTGTGTTGAGATGATCATCTCCAATGATGGGAACACAAAATGCAAATAGGGAATGTTGGGAACCCTTTATAAGAGAGAGAAATGATCTGTCCAGGAGATCTTACTTTTGTTAGAACATTCACTGGAAGGAATTAAGAAAATATTTTTGGTTGATTTCCTGTCTGTAGGGGTATGGAGGAGGCAAATATGATAAAGCATGTAAAAGTACGGCTAGTGTTCCGAAGGAGTGACTCCAGTGACGAAACTCAACATAGAAAGTGTCCATGGAAAAGTTAAAGGGAATGGGACTGGATGAAATGGATGGTGGGACATGGTTTGTCTAAGAGTCCTTAGAGCTGCAAAAATAACAAAGATTGGAGGGTTGACAGTTGAAATTTGATGCCTGTTCTGCTTCAGATTTAGATGTAGTGCAGAGATCTGGATGGGTCTCGGGAAGTTGCTGTCTTGGGGGAGTTTGTAGACAAAAGCAGTTGGGCAAATGTAACAACACTGAATATCTTTGGTATTGAATGAGTGATCTTTGTGCTGGTTGGGTTTGCTATGAATGGGACCTGTGTCTAGTGACTTCACATAAAGAATTGTCAGGAGAATAGGAATCCTCTCATTGACATATGGACGAAGACCCCCAGGATGCCACCCTTGGGTCTTATCATCTGTGAGCTCTGCGAATACCTCCAGCAGGTAGACAACCTGGAAGACCCTCTGGTTGAGGTGCTCCTGGCAGCCCAGTGGAAAACAGGCAAGAGCTTTCTGCACACGATCTGCTTCTACTGAAAATCTTGTCTGGCTTCAGCTTCTTAGTCAGTAAGAACCTGTGCCTGGACATTGGGCTAGACGGTATTTGCTCTGCAAGGATCTCATAGCCCTTTTTGCTAAAAGCCATCCTTATGATTTTTTTCAGGTGTACCCCACCCAAGCATGGAAATGCAGGAGAAAAGCGTTATATGGATAATGGAACTTGAATCACCAGGAGCCATCAAAAACCTTCCAGAGTGAGGGATGATGCTGTGGGGATTTGACTTGGAGGGAACAGTTCAGTGCTCACATGGCTCTGCAAGGAAGTGAACCTGAAGGACTCTGCTTTTCAGATCAACTACTGAAGGCTTGTAATGGAGTGCTGGACGTGCTTGTTCAGTATAATCAGGAGAGAAACTTGTCTATTTCATCATTTTAAAACAATACCCTTTTTGCTCTTTCGTAGTTTTATATAAATATATAAATTTTTATTGAGATGTCATTCTAGTGAATTGTTTTTACTTAGAAATATATTTATATTTAGATTGTATGTCTTTTTTTCCCCAATACAATATTGTAAACTAAAAAAAAAATTGTATGCCTTTTACTAATGCCAATCTTAAGAGAAACAGCATAGATTATGTGTGGCATTTACTAAGATCCCATCATGATTTTTTCAATTAAATAGCTCATGACATTAAGTAAAATGAAATAAAACCCTCTGAATTATAGAAAAAGTGTCATCTTGTTTGTGATAGTGCAGGGATCTTACAAAGTGAGCCCTCTGATTTCTTATTGTTCAATCCATGTGAATTCCATGGAGAAAAAGTTTTCTTTCCTAAGTTCTTTCTTCATGCTAGTTGAGTTCCTATCCGGTGGGTAAGGGATGGCAAAAATGACAGAGGAGTAAAATGCTGCAGGTACTGCAGTGGAGAGATAACAGTGATTAATTACAAAATATAAAGTGTATATGAAATAGATAACTAATAAGGACCTTTTCTGGGCTTCCCAGGTGGTGCTAGTGGTTAAGAACCCAGTTGCCAATGCAGGAGACATAAGAGATTCAGGATTGATCCTTGGGTCTGAAAGTCCTGGAAGACTTTCAGTCTGAAAGATCCTGAAAGTCCCTGGAAGCGGGCATGGCAACCTACTCCAGTATTCTTGCCTGGAGAATCCCATGGACAGAGGAGCCTAGTGGGCTACAGTCCATGGGGTTGCAAAGAGTCCAATATGACTGAGCGATGGGGCATGCACATGCTCAAGGACCTTTCTATAGCACAAGGAACTCTCCTCCACTCTGCAGTGACCTATATAGATATATATGGATAAAAAAGGTTGAAAAGAGGGGATATATATGAGTGTGTATAACTGATTCACTTTCTTGTACAGTAGAAACTAAAATAACATTCTAAATCAACTATGGGCCAATATATATATTTTTTAAATTTACTTAAAAACATCCAATATGTCTGTGAATAAATTAAAACAAATGGGATGGGAGATAAAGTAGATTGTGGAATGTGGTTTGTCTAAGTCGCCTTAAAGGTCATAAAAATATAAAAATGTTTGGGGAGTTAGAACTTTAAGGTTGGTGAATTTAGTGTTTCACATTTTGATCTAGTGGTAGATTTCTTGTGGAACTATAGAAGCTGGTGTCTCTTGTAGAGTTAGAAAAATGCAGATGAGGAAGTTGTCAAAACCCTGAACATTGTGGGCATTGAGTGGGTGAACTTTTGGTTGCTGGAGTTTCTGTGAATGAAAACAGAAAGTGAGTAAAAGTTTGCTGGGAGGCTGCCTGGGCTCATGTTTCCTCCTGAAACCTGCAGCACCTGGGGCTTCCTTGTGTGGAGAGTTGGCGACAGATTAGAGAGGGTGATGAGAATGCAGAGATAATTTACATGGAGTGGTGGGTGTTACTACAGAATTTGGCCAGGACTATGAACTGCTGGTTGGATAAGGGCATAGCAGCCCACTCCACTGTTCTTGCCTGGAGAATCCCATGGACAGAGGAGCCTGGCAGGCTACAGTCCATAGCGTTGCACAGAGTCAGACATGACTGAAGTGACATAGCATGCACACATGAACTGCTGGCAGCATTCCAAAGGTATTTTCCAAGCTTCCTCAAGGTAATTGCAGTTCCAGGATGCTGAGTCCTGATCTTCATCATTGGATGGTCCTTTTACCAGCCTCTTAGTATGCTCCTCACTATGGCAAGGTATTTTCAGCTTCAGATGCACCAAAGTCGGCCACAGATTGGACCAGAGTGCTGCTAAGTTCTCTGCAGGTCTCCTGGCACTCCATTAAAAAAACAAAACAAAACAAAACAAAACAAAAAACCTGGAACTGGGGGGCTGGGACTAGAACTGCTGCTGCTGTCACTTCAGTCGTGTCCGACTCTATGCGACCCCATAGACGGCAGCCCACCAGGCTTCCCCGTCCCTGGGATTCTCCAGGCAAGAACACTGGAGTGGGTTGCCATTTCCTTCTCCAATTCATGAAAGTGAAAAGTGAAAGTGAAGTTGCTCAGTCGAGACCCTATGGACTGCAGCCCACTAGGCTCTTCCATCCATGGGATTTTCCAGGCAAGAGTACTGGAGTGGGGTGCCATTGTTGTTAAATACAGTGAAAGAGTAGTTTCCAGGTGGTATTAACATCATTGGTGTTGGTGGTTTTTCTAAAGGGAGGAGAAATTTGTCATTTTTAATGCTAACTAACAATAATATGTTTCCAAGTGTGAGGAATGGAAAAATAAAACTTAGATGTGCTACTGGACATACAGTGGTTTCTTGACTAGACAAACATAATTCCAGTTAAGACACATAGGCAAATTAAATATTCATACGGTTGTTGTAGGTGAAATGGCAGCATTTGAATGCAAATTGTTGAAAGACATGAATGTACATGTAATTAGATATGTTAAGTATGCCAGTGATAGCTTTGGGACTCTGACGGGGCATGTGGACATGACTGTGGGTATGTCAGAGCAAGTTGGATTTCATGATCTGGGTGATATTTGCCTTATAAGAATTTGTTAGGCTGTGCATTTGTTTTGTTTTATGTATTTGTGTGTGTGTTTACAATAACAATTAAAAAAATCCTCAAATGACAGAAATACTTTATATTTCAAGAGCCAACAGCCTAACAATATAAGTGTCAGTAGCTTCATTCATAATCAATTTATTTAAAATCCCTCATTTCCCAAATCCCTACCCCTACCCGTTGTTTCTTGATTTTATATCCCCTTTCTGACTGTTGTTCCTGCTTCACTTCACTCTGAATCCACAGGGCAGAGGATATAATACTTCCACATTATTCCACTGGCCAAAGAAAGTCATGAGGCGATCACAGGTGCAAGGGAGTGGGTAACAGACTGCACCTCATGAAGGAGGAATTGGCTTGTGTGGACAGTGGAGGGGTTGGTAGGGAAGGATTATTGGTACGCATTTGTGCAGATAGTCAGCCTTATTGGAAACACTATCCGACTGAAAATGTCTGAAAGCTTGACAATATAGTCTGAAGGCATCGTGTGAGGACTAAGTTACTCTCAAATATTGCTGGGAGTCATGAATAATAGTATAGCCTGTACAAAGGGAATCTTTCCACATAAGACAAAACTACAAATGCATTAACCCCTGGACCAAGGTACCCCCACTTGCAAAAATAGACCATAGATCTTTCAACAGAGTTATCCAATGGAGAAGAGGAGAAAATACAGAAAAATAGACCTTTTTAAAAAAATATATTTTTAATTGGAGGATAATTGCTTTACAATGTTTTGTTGGTTTCTGCCATAAGACATTGTGAATCAGCCATGCTGCTGCTGCTGCTGCTAAGTCGCTTCAGTTGTGTCTGACTCTGTGCGAATCCATAGATGGTACCCCACTGGGCTCTCCCGTCCCTGGGATTCTCCAGGCAAGAACACTGGAGTGGGTTGCCATTTCCTTCTCCAATGCATGAAAGTGAAAAGTGAAAGTGAAGTCACTGAGTCTTGTCCGACTCAGCGACCCCATGGACTGCGGCCCACCAGGCTCCTCTTTCCATGGGATTTTCCAGGCAAGAGTGCTGGGGTGGGGTGCCATTGCCTTCTCCAGAATCAGCCATAAGTATACATACATCCCTTCCCTCTTAAGCCTCCCTCCCGCCTCCTCCCTGTTCCACTCCTCTAGGTTATCACAGAGCACCACGCTGACCTCCCTGTGTTATACAGCAGCATCCCACTAGCTATCTATTTTACAAATGGTGGTGCATATATGTCAACGCTACTCTATCAATTTGTCCTACCCTCTCTTTCTCCTGGGCTTTTCTGGTTGCTCAATGGTAAAGAATCCGCCTGCAATGCAGGAGACACAGGACACCACTACGCATCTTGTTGTGGTTCTTTCATTACATCTTTAGTTGTGGAGATGCTTTTCTGCTGGTCTTAGGGTCATTTTCCTTGATAGCTGTCTGTAAATGGTTGCAATTTGGGATTGCCCATGGAAGCAGGTGAGCTTAGGGTCTTCTGACTCTGCCACGTTGGCTACACCTCTACATATATCAGTGTGTTTTTCATGTATGCTTGCTCAGTGTACTCTTACATGTTTGTACTGTATTTGCTCTTGTGTTGAATATTTTCTTCAAAACAGCTGATAATATAAATAAAATGAAAGATTTAGCAAACATTTGCTATGTTTAATGTTTTATAATGATAAAGGTTTACTGATACATACGCTCATTATTTATGGTCACATTATGTTAATGGTGAATACATGTGAATTTTAAGATATATATGGATTTTATAATTGTCTAAAAAGCAAAAGTATGATGAAAGCTACAACATGGGGCAAACGGCAGGAAAATGTCTGAATGAGAGGAATAAAACAAGTGTAGCCATTCAAAGCATAGAATACCCTAATAAATAAGAGTTTAACAATTACCCAGGAAAGGTCACTGTTTCCAGGTCATTACATTCTAACCTCCAGCCTAGGAGTAGGGAGGTGAACTAATCTATTTATGAATTCTATGTATAAGAAAATGAACTAAGACCCCAAAGGCAGTGATATCTAATGAGTTATTAAAGACGTTGCAAGAAACATTTACAAACCCATCCCTGGTAAAATTGCTCTATGACAACAAGATACAGTTATTTAATTAGTATTTCCACTGTACCCTTCCACATCTTGATACAAAAACTAACCTAAAGCATGATGAGCATATTGAGGAAAGCACAAGGGTAGTTTCCACTATTATAGTCATATCTGCTTTGGAAACAGCAAATGAACTACCAGGCCCCGAATCTGCTTGGTCTTAATCCCATGAACTGTGGGATTGAATGTAGGTGCAATGAGAATATAGACATTGGCCAGAAGAATGTAAATATGGAGTGGAATGTGGTATCCAAACCACTGAATGAGAACTGAGAAGATCCCAAGTCCGTAAAAGAGGATGATGACACAGATATGGGAGCCACACATGTTGAGAACTTTGTGAGGAGCATCTTGGGAAGGGATGTGGAAGACAGCACGGAGAATAGGCATATATGAAACAAAAATTAGCACAACATCTAAGACCAAGGTCGGCATTAGGACAAAACATCAAACCAGATGTTCTGTGTGAAAGTGGCTCAGATGTGTTCAACTCTTCGTGACCCCAAGGACTATACAGTCCATGGAATTCTCCAGGCCAGAATACTGGAGTGGATAGCCATTTCCTTCTCCAGCATTTTGTTGGATATTGTTGCAGGAAAATTTTGCCAGGACAACGTGCTTACAAGCAGTGTTTGGGAGGATGTTATTTTGATAAAAAGTCAGTCTTTTCTGGAGAAATATTACAGGAAAAACTGTACAGTGACTTCTTAGGAAGATGGATATATGAATTTTCCCTATCAGTGTATGTGTAAGAACAGTGGTGTATGACAAGGGGTAGCATATTGCAATGCCATCACCAGCAAGATCCCAGACTTGTAAATGAAAGTGGAAGAGAGGAAGCATACCTGACAAATGCAGCGATCCAGGGAGAGCTCTCCAGCATGGAACCAGAGGATCGCCAAGGCCTGAGGGACTCTGCACATGGAGAGGACAAGGTCTGTTCCAGACAGCATGCAGAAGAAGAGGTACAAGGGTTCATGGAGGCTGTGCTCAGTGAGGATAATGAAGATGAACAGCCTGTTCCCTAGCAAGGCAGCGGCATAGGAAGTAACAAAGGGGATGGAAATCCACATGTAGTGGTCTTCAAGGCCAGGGATGCCCAGCAAGCAGAAGACTGTGTGGCTAGCACCAGTGTGGTTTAAGGTCCTCATACTTGGGAAGTTCTTCCAGAATCTCATGCTTATTCATGGAGACAGAGGAAAATCAAAAATATATGCAAATGTTTATTTCGAATTATCATTTGATTTTGGTTCTTACTTCATCCCATTCCATTCTGATGATGTCAGGAATTTTGGATATATATATATATCCAAATATATATATATATAAAGATAAGTAAGGTATGACTTGCTTTCTGAATGAAGCCTTAATTTCACAAGCAACATGGACCCATAGAGTAGTAGAGAAAATTAAATGAGTATTGTAATGATTAACATCTTTTTGTCCAAAATTAAGTGAATACACAAACAGAATGGAAAGAATAATTTACTCTGTATTTGTGTTGGTTTTAAGAATGAGTTTTTTTTTTTAACTTACCTAGGAAAATAGTTTTGTGACTATGGGTAGGGAATTAAGAGAGGAGCAGAACAAAGGCTTTCCCTGAGCAGGTAGCTATGTCCTATTGTTTTGACTACTGAATAAAGAGTAGGATAGTATAACATGAGTTTTGAAAGGGTTTTTGAAACCTCATCAATATTTAATGTGTCCCTTGTCAATTTCTTTCTAGGCAACAGTGATAAAATTCTGGTAAAGACCTAAAAGACTTGTGCACCATGTATCCAGGCCAGCTGAAGGCTGAGGAGTTCATAATATAGTCCCGTTATCTATTGTACTACATAAGAAAGAGGAGTTGTGAGGTCACATGGAAGGAGGAGCAGTGGCCCAAATTCTAAGAGCTCTTGGAGAGGAAGAAAGAAAGGTTCAATTGTTTCAGTTTCTAGAAGAAACACAGGTGGTTTAGTGGACAGAGGTCTCTTTCCCCCGTGAATCAATATCCAAAATTGCTATTTGTAAAAGGAGTGTTTTTATACTATGAAGGCCAAACTCAAGGGCTTACGCTTTCCATGCCCTCTCTCACTATGACTGAAGTTGATGCCCACGTCCATCTGCATTCTCAAGAGAGGAGCTTGGTGCAAAACTCAGGGAGTTGCAAATTCAGGAATCCATGA
>NW_011494856.1:34516-37685 GCF_000754665.1 Bison bison bison
AGTTGTCTTCAAGGCCAGGGATGCCCAGCAAGCAGAAGATTGTGTGGCTAGCACCAGTGTGGTTTAAGGTCCTCATATTTGGGAAGTTCTCCCAGAATCTCACGCCTATTCATGGAGACAGAGGAAAACCCAAAATATATGCAAACATTTCTTTCAAATTATCATTTCATTTTGGTTCCTACTTCATCCCATTCCATTCTGATGATGTCAGGAATTTTGGATATATATGTAAATAAAGATAAGTAAGGTATGAGTTGCTATCTGAATGAAGCCTTAATTTCAGGATCAAGATAGACTCATAAAGCAGTAGAGAAAATTAAATGAGTATGGTAATGATTAACATCTTGTTGTCCAAAATTAAGCCAATACACAAACAGAATGGAAAGAATAATTTATTCTGTATTTGTGTTGGTTTTAAGAATGAGTTATTTATGAACTTACCTTTGAAAATACTTTTGTGACTATGGGTAGGAAATCAGGGGAGGAGCAGAACAAAGGCTTTTCCTGAGCAGGTAGCTATGTCCTATTATTTTGACTACAGAATAAGGAGTAGGGTAGTATAATATGAGTTTTGTTACCTCATCAATATTTATTGTGTCCCTTGTCAATTTCTTTCTAGGCAACAGTGAAAAAATTCTGGTAAAGACCTAAAAGACTTGTGCACCATGTATCCAGGCCAGCTGAAGGCTGAGGAGTTCATAATATAGTCCCGTTATCTATTGTACTACATAAGAAAGAGGAGTTGTGAGGTCACATGGAAGGAGGAGCTGCTGCTGCTAAGTTGCTCAGTCGTGTCCGACTCTTAGCGACCCCATGGACTGCAGCCCACCAGACTTCTCCATCCATGGGATTTTCCAGGCAAGATTAATGGAGTAGGGGGAGGAGCAGTGGGCCCAAATTCTAAGAGCTAATGGAGAAGAAGAAAGAAAAGTTCAATTGTTACAGTTTCTAGAAGAAACACAGGTGGTTTAGTGGACAAAGGTCTCTTTTCCCCCTGAATCAATATCCAAAATTGCTATTTGTAAAAGGAATTTTTTTATACTATGAAGGCCAAACTCAAGGGCATACCCTTTCCATGCCCTCTCTCACTATGACTGAAGTTGACTCCCATGTCTATCTGCATTCTCAAGATAGAAGCTTGGTGCAAAACTCAGGGAGTTGCAAATTCAGGAATCCATGAAATAATGAAGTATACTGATCAACAACTTTCAAGATCTGCATTTTTAACAGGGCATAACTGAAGATCCAGCACAAAGTAAGTCACAATGAGTGTTCTCTGCTCTTCCAAGATTGATACTTCTCACCTGGGAATTTATTTAACAGATTGGGAAATTCCTCTCCTATTTTTATTCCTGTTACCTTCTAAGTAATGACTAAAGTTGTCCTAAAAATACAATCGTGGAACAGAAACCCAGTAGAGGTGTGTGAAGATGTTCCTGCTGTGGGCAGCTACCAAAGCCAGGTCAGTCTGTGACCAAACAGCCATTTTGAGAATAGATCGTGCCCTGAGGAAGGCCATCCTCCTGAAGGAGATGGAAGACACAAAAATAGACATGAAAATGCCATTGGGGAGCGGGGGGATAATATGTGTGCCATATGCTGAGAAGCTTGTAGCAAGAAAAGGTTATAAAAATGAAGCAACATAAATGTTATGTGATTATCTAGATGTATTAACAGGAGCCGATGAGGACCAGCTTAGAGATGATGATGGACACTGGATATTTGGGAATAAAGAGGAATTTTTCTTCTAGGAGCCAGAGGAGAGATGCTGAGGAGCTCAATGTTTGTGGTGTGGTCTATGGGTACATTGTGAGTACTTGATAGCTATTTGTTTACTGAATCAAACCTAAAGCAATTTCTCCAAACTGCCTCATGCTGGTTCCCCCAGGCTGGATCCAGAGAGCTTCAGTATCATGGAGAATTTACTTGCTTCTCCCTGCTGTGTTCCTGAGAGAGCTGACCCTATTCAGGATACTGTTCACCATCTGCCCACTATGTCAGCCATGTGCTTGTGAAAGTCTTCTCCCCATATGTCATTTATTCCCTCTGATTTCACAAGGGATCTAATCATCAAAACACGTGTCTCAAGAATAGGAGAAAATTTGATTACCTGACTGTGTTTCTTGTATTGATTTTAAACTTTCTGTGGTCTGGGAATTGTCTTCTTCCTTTGTGCAGTTCTAGACCTCAGCATATCAAGGCCAAGTGTAGCTTCTCAAAGTGTTTAACAAAGCGAACAAATGACAAATATCAGGTAGGTGTGCTGAAGGATCAGTTCGGGGTGGCCGTGAATAACCCTCTTTAATGCCTCAGATACTGACACCAGTGAGGATCTGGGGCCAACATAGAACCTCCTCTGGAAGGTCTTAGGGATCCTTGGCACAGTGAGAGCTAATGATGGTCCCCACTTCTTTACACTCTCCTTTCCCAGACAGCAGTTTCTGTTCTACTGGGATAGCTCATATATATGAATGTGGTTCAGTGGTGTGCTGGTAACCCAGCTCAAATACACACATACATATACCTAATACGTAGATAAATAAGTAAATGAATAAATAGTCCTGATTTGCAGTGCTTACCAATTTCTGTGTATGTACTCCCCCAGTATGAAAAGGCAAAATGATAGGATACTGAAAGAGGAACTCCCCAGGTCAGTAGGTGCCCAATATGCTCCTGGAGATCAGTGGAGAAATAACTCCAGAAAGAATGAAGGGATGGAGCCAAAGCAAAAACAATACCCAGTTGTGGATGTGACTGGTGATAGAAGCAAGGTCTGATGCTGTAAAGAGCAATACTGCATAGGAACCTGGAATGTCAGGTCCATGAATCAAGGCAAATTGGAAGTGGTCAAACAGGAGATGGCAAGAGTGAACATCGACATTCTAGAAATCAGCGAACTCAAATGGACTGGAATGGGTGAATTTAACTCAGATGACCATCATATCTCCTACTGCAGGCAGGAATCCCTCAGAAGAAATGGAGTAGCCATCATGGTCAACAAAAGAGTCAGTAATGCAGTACTTGGATTCAATCTCAAAAACGACAGAATGATCTCTGTTCATTTCCAAGGCAAACCATTCAATATCACAGTAATCCAAGTCTATGCCCCAACCAGTAACGCTGAAGAAGCTGAGGTTGAACGGTTCTATGAAGACCTCCAAGACCTTTT
>NW_011494856.1:37785-38388 GCF_000754665.1 Bison bison bison
CAAATAGCTGTGAAAAGAAGAGAAGAGAAAAGCAAAAGAGAAAAGGAAAGATACAAGCATCTGAATGCAGAGTTCCAAAGAATAGCAAGAAGAGATAAGAAAGCCTTCCTCAGCGATCAATGCAAAGAAATAGAGGGAAACAACAGAATGGGAAAGACTAGAGATCTCTTCAAGACAGTTAGAGATACCAAGGGAACATTTCATGTAAAGATGGGCTCGATTAAGGACAGAAATGGTATGGACCTAACAGAAGCAGAAGATATTAAGAAGAGGTGGCAAGAATACACAAAAGAACTGTACAAAAAAGATCTTCACGCCCCAGATAATGACGATGATGTGATCACTGACCTCGAGCCAGATATCCTGGAATGTGAAGTCAAGTGGGCCTTAGAAAGCATCACTACGAACAAAGCTAGTGGAGGTGATGGAATTCCAGTTGAGCTATTTCAAATCCTGAAAGATGATGCTGTGAAAGTGCAGCACTCAATATGCCAGCAAATTTGGAAAACTCAGCAGTGGCCACAGGACTGGAAAAGGTCAGTTTTCATTCCAATCCCAAAGAAAGGCCATGCCAAAGAATGCTCAAACTACCGTACAATTGCA
>NW_011494856.1:38829-39309 GCF_000754665.1 Bison bison bison
AGATGGTGACTGCAGCCATGAAATTAAAAGACACTTACTCCTTGGAAGGAAAGTTATGACCAACCTAGATAGCATTTTCAAAAGCAGAGACATTACTTTGCCAACAAAGGTCCACCTAGTCAAGGCTATGTTTTTTCCAGTTGTCCTGTACGGATGTGAGAGTTGGACTGTGAAGAAAGCTGAGCACTGAAGAATTGATGCTTTTGAACTGTGGTGTTGGAGAAGACTCTTGAGAGTCCCTTGGACTGCAAGGAGATCCAACCAGTCCATTCTGAAGGAGATCAGCCCTGGGATTTCTTTGGAAGGAATGATGCTAAAGCTGAAACTCCAGTACTTTGGCCATCTCATGGGAAGAGTTGACTCATTGGAAAAAACTCTGATGCTGTGAGGGATTGGGGACAGGAGGAGAAGGGGATGACAGAGGATGAGATGGCTGGATGGCATCACTGACTCGATGGACGTGAGTCTCAGTGAACTCGT
>NW_011494856.1:39409-40203 GCF_000754665.1 Bison bison bison
TAAAGTGCGGGCCTTGTTCACCGAAACTTGGTCTCCCCATGTCTCTCTCTCTCCCAAATTCTGGCTGAGTCTCCATCTGGAGCGCGGAACCCGCCATGCTTACTAATTATGCCTGGGCTTCTAAGATCCGACCGGGGAGGCCTCCGTGTCTCCTCTCCTTCCGGAGAATGTAAGGACACCTGCGGCCTACGTAAGTGGTGCAAACTTCTTGTCTTGAAGTTTTATTGGTCTCCCGCGTAAACCAAGCTACTCAGCCTCTTTTCTCCACTGAATTTTCCTACTGAGCTATCCTCATCCTATTACTCTTTATATCTTTGATAAAATATTTAAATAAATAGGTCACCGATGCCGTCCCCACTTTGAATACCCTGGATCAGCCGGGGCTGGTCCCAGGCAGTGATGGACAGGGAGGCCTGGTGTGCTGCAGTTCATGGGGTTGCAAAGGGTCAGACAGGACTGAGCAACTGAACTGAACTGAAAAAAGGAAGTAATCAGTGAGCTGGAAGACACAGTAGTGGAAAGCAGTTAAGATGAACAAAAAAAAAGCATTAAATAAAATGAAGTTTTAAGTGACCTCTAGGACAATCTCAAGTACACTTTTGCATTATAGAAGTCTCAGAATCAGAAGAGAGATAATGATGGGAAAGAACTTATCTGAAGGTATAATAGCTGACAATTTTCCTAACCTGGGGAAGGAAACAAACATCCAGGTCCCTGAAGCACAGAGTCGCAAACAAGATGCACCCAAAGATGTCCACATCCACGCACACTTTAATTAAAATGGAAAAAATTAA
>NW_011494856.1:40303-56200 GCF_000754665.1 Bison bison bison
GGTGTATTTCAAGCTGCAAGATGATATCACTGAGTGGAGTTTGCAAGGAATGGGCAAAGGGGCAGGTACAAGTGGATCTGGCACACAACTGCTCTTATCTCTCTAAATCTGATTCCTTTACTCTAGACAATGGTCCTAATATTTTCAACACTTTCTTTAGGCTGCATAACATCTAGTCTTGTAATGGTCTTATTGCCTGAAATATCACTCCACAGCAATAATAAATGTCACCTGCTTCAGTGGAATTCACATGGGCTAAAATGGGTTAAGTCACAACAGGGTTCTCAGAGTGATTGGTGCCAGGAACTGAGCTTTTATACATTTTCCTGAAAGCCTCAGGGGCAGCTATCACCCTAGGGAGACCAGATTTCGAGTTGCCTTTTCAACAACATCTCTTTATCCCACATATGTGGATCATGTCTTTAGGTCTCTTTAAGCCTTCGTTTTCCACTATTTTTCTCTATACATCCCTTGATCAGATATGCTCACATACTTATTTCTTTTTTTAAATATAAATTTATTTATTTCAATTGGAGGTTAATTACTTTACAATATTGTATTGGTTTTGCCATACATCAACATGAATCCTCCATGGGTGTACATGTTTTCCCCATCCTGAACACCCCTCCCTCCTCCCTCCCCATACCATCCCTCTGGGTCATCCCAGTGCACCAGCCCCAAGCATCCAGTGTCACTTATTTCTAATAAATCAATTGTTAGTATTACTATTCCAAATATTTCTGTTTCTATTTTTATGGAAATTAATAAATATCAATCCTGTTTTCAATCAGCACAATTTAAAGATTTACAAGTTAATTATTTTAAAAACATATTACACAAAAGCATTTCTTTGTAATTTAAACAGGCTTGAATTAAATTTGTACTATGTTTCATGGCCAAGATGATGGAATAGGAAGACCCCTAGCTCACCACCTCATGGACGTGGGTTTGGGTAGACTCGGGAGTTGGTGATGGACAGGGAGGCCTGGTGTGCTGCAGTTCATGGGGTCGTAAAGGGTCGGACAGGACTGAGCAACTGAACTGAACTGAAAAAAGGAAGTAATCAGTGAACTGGAAGACACAGTAGTGGAAAGCAGTTAAGATGAACAAAAAAAAAGCATTAAATAAAATGAAGTTTTAAGTGACCTCTAGGACGATCTCAAGTACACTTTTGCATTATAGGAGTCTCAGAATCAGAAGAGAGATAATGATGGGAAAGAACTTATCTGAAGATATAATAGCTGACAATTTTCCTAACCTGGGGAAGGAAACAAACATCCAGGTCCCTGAAGCACAGAGTCGCAAACAAGATGCACCCAAAGATGTCCACATCCACGCACACTTTAATTAAAATGGAAAAAATTAAGGATAAAGAGACAGTCTTAAAAGCAGCAAGATAAAGACAACTACTGATAGCTACATACAAGGGAACTCCCATGACACCATCAGGTGACTCTTCAGCAGAAGCTTTGCAGGTCAGAGGAGAGTGTGGCATAATAATATTCAAAGTAATGAATGGAAAAAACCAAAATACTGTACCTGGCAAGGCTATTTTCAGATTTGAAGATGAGATAGAGAATTTTTCAAACAAGCAAAAACTAAAGAGGTTCAGCTCCAGCAAACCAGCTTCTTTAAGTAGAAAAGAAAATATTGCAATTAGAAATGTGAAAATTACAAAAGGAAAAATCTCAATGGTACATCAAATATGAGGTAACGTAGTATATCAACAGTTTATAAAGCTAACAGGTACACCTGTGGTGGATTCATGTTGATGTATGGCAAAACCAATACAATATTGTAAAGTAATTAGCCTCCAATTAAAATAAATTTATATTAAAAAAAAAAGTTAACAGGAAGGTTACAAAGAGAAAAGGAGAGACTTCCCTGCTGGTCCAGTGGTTGTGAATCTGCCCACCAATGCAGGGACAAAGAGTGAATCCTTGGTCTGGGAAAATACCTCATGTTGCATGGCAACTAAACCTGTGAGCCAGTAACTGCAGGAGCCACCAGGCCCGAGAGCGCATGCTGTATAGCAAGAGAAGCCACAGCAATGAGAAGCCCTCATACTAAAATGAAGAGTAGCCCCCGCTCTCCACAACTAGGGAAAGTCCATGAGCAGCAACAAAGACCCAGTGCAACCAAGGCAAATAAAAGACTAAAGGAGTAAAATTTTGTATATCCAAATAATTTGTTAGGGAATAAATAAAACAAAAAGATGTAAAATATGATGTCAAATAGTAAATGAATGTGTGTGGGGGGGGGGGATGCAGAGTTATTAAAATAGACTTGAATTTAAGATTGTTGTTGTTCAGTCGCTAAGTCATGTCCAACTCTTTGTGGCCCATGGACCACACCATTGCAGGCTTCCCTATCCTTCACTATTTCCCAGAGTTTGCTTAAACTCGTGTCCATTGTGTCGGTGATGCTATCCAACCATCTCATCCTCTGTCGCCCCCTTCTCCTCCTGCCCTCCATCCTCCCCAGCATCAGAGTCTGCCAATGAGTCAGCTCTTCAGATCAACTGGCCAAAGTATTGGAGCTTCAGCTTCAGCATCAGTCCTTTCAAGAATATTCAGGGTTGATTTCTTTTAGGATTGACTGATTTCCTTGCTGTCCAAGGGACACTCAAGAGTCTTCTCCGACACCACAGTTCAAAAGCATCACTTCTTGGAAGCTCAGCCTTCTTTATGGTCCCACTCTCCCATCTGTACATGACTACCGGAAAAATCATAGAACTCAGTAGGTTTTGTAAACATTCTGTTAGCAATCCCTGAGACTCATTGACAGGCTGCAGAAGTACCCCACGTCTATTAACACTTCCCAGTGCTCTTCAGGGTCATTAGACTTTTTGCTCTTTCAAAGCTGCTTTCTGCTCAGTTGACCACCCTTCCAACTGGACCATGTCCTTTTCTTGACCACATACAGCTATTAACTTGTATAAGTTTTGGGATAATTTATCATGTCTACCTTTCAAAATGACTTTACTGCGATATATTTATTTTTTAAAATTTTTATTTTTTTTAATTATGAAAGTATGATAACATTTACAGGAGACTTGGGAAATACATGTAGTTCCTCTATATATTGTGCTTATTTTTTTAAGTAGGTAAATTAAGATTTTAGTTGGAGTTTCAATATCAAACTCTCAAAAATTAATAGAATGAATATACAGAGAAGGAGAAGGATATAGTAGACCTGAAAGGCACTGTGAACCAATTCAACATATTTGAAATTTATACAATTTTCACACAGCAGTAGCATACAAATTCTATTCAAGTCCCTATAGACTGTAAACTAGAAGGCCCTGGAAAATATGTAGGGACATAAAGCAAGGTGCAAAACTTTTATGTTCTAAAGGTATTGAAATCATACAGAATCTGTTCTCTTATCACTGTGAAATTACGTTAGAAATCAACATTAAAAGATATTTGAAAATAACTCACATATTTTCAAATGCAATGTGACATTTACCAAGAGAGACTTTGAACTTAGCCTTCGAAAGCCTCGGTAAGTTAGACTGAAAAAGGCACCAAGGGTGATTGCAACAAGAAAGCATTTAAATGAGAAACTAGAATCAAAATGAGAAATTAATATTAAAGATACCTTAAATAAGATCCCTGTTAGAAATTAAATGTCTGCTTTTAAACGATGGGTGTATCTGAGAGGGCCATAACAAGGAAAATTAGAAATTATTTGTAATAGAATAAAAGTGAAAACAGAATTTGACAGACTTTGTTTCATGAGGCTGAAGCTGCTCAGTGCAATTCAGTACAATATGGGGTCTTGAATAAGGTATGAAAACAAATAATGGACAGCATCATAAAATTTTGTGAAATTTGAACCAAATCTGTGGTGGTGGTGGTGGTTTAGTTGCTAAGTCATGTGTGACTCTTGCAACCCCGTGGACTGTAGCCTGCCAGGCTCCTCTGTCAATGGGATTTTCCAGGCAAGAACACTGGAGTGGGTTGCCATTTCCTTTTCCAGAGGATCTTCCCAACCCAGGAATTGAACCCAGGTCTCCTACATTGCAGGCAGAATCTTTACCGACTGAGCTATGAGGGAAGATGTACAAAATTTGATGAATAAAATCTGTACTTCAGTTAATAATACTGTATCCCTTGTTAATTTCCTGTTTTTTTTTTTTTTTAACAGCAAAGTATTTCTTTATATTCTCAATATTGGGTTAATTTTGAAGACTCATTCAAGTTGTTTTTTTTTTAATCACTAAGAGATGGGAATACCAGACCACCTGACCTGCCTCTTGACAAATCTATATGCAGGTCAGGAAGCAACAGTTAGAACTGGACATGGAAAAACAGACTGGTTCCAAATAGGAAAAGGAGTACGTCAAGGCTGTATATTGTCACCCTGCTTATTTAACTTCTATGCAGAATACATCATGAGAAATGCTGGAATGAAAGAAGCACAAGCTGGAATCAAGATTGCCAGGAGAAATATCAATAACCTCAGATATGCAGATGACACCACCCTTATGGCAGAAAGTGAAAAGGAACTCAAAAGCCTCTTGATGAAAGTGAAAGAGGAGAGTGAAAAAGTTGGCTTAAAGCTCAACATTCAGAAAACGAAGATGATGGCATGTGATCCCATCATTTCATGGGAAATAGGTGGGGAAACAGTGGAAACAATGTCAGACTTTATTTTGGGGGGCTCCAAAATCACTGCAGATGGTGATTGCAGCCATGAAATTAAAAGACGCTTACTCCTTGGAAGGAAAGTTATGATCAACCTAGATAGCATATTCAAAAGCAGAGACATTACTTTGCCAACAAAAGTCTGTCTAGTTAAGGCTATGGTTTTTCCTGTGGTCATGTATGGATGTGAGAGTTGGACTGTGAAGAAAGCTGAGTGCTGAAGAATTGAGTCCATTCTAAAGGAGATCAGTCCTGGGTGTTCTTTGGAAGGAATGATGCTAAAGCTGAAACTCCAGTACTTTGGCCACCTCATGCGAAGAGTTGACTCATTGGAAAAGACTCTGATACTAGGAGAGATTGGGGGCAGGAGGAATAGGGGACGATAGAGGATGCGATGGCTGAATGGCATCACTGACTCGATGGACATAAGTTTTAGTGAACTCCGGGAGTTGGTGATGGACAGAAAGGCCTGGCATGCTGCAAGTCATGGGGTCGCAAAGAGTCAGACGTGACTGAGTGACTGAACTGAACTGAAGATAATAAATTTTCTAGAATGTTAACAGTAATACTAGATGCCAAAATACATGGAACTATAAGGGTTTGAACGAATATAAATTAGAAATCTAACATTCTATTTATACTAAGTCGAACAAGTTGGAATCGAAATGTCATAAATTTTTTAGCTAGGCAAAATTCATAAATTTTCTAAAATATATATATTACATATGCTATATATATGGGTATATGTATGTATATGTATGGGTATATGTATGTATATATATATGTATGTATACCCATATATATAGCATATAAAGCTGCCTTACTATGCTTGATAAAGGCTTAAGAAAGAACAATAACATCAAAAAGAGACAGAGAAATTGGAAAACAAACTAAATGAAATGGGAGCACTGAATATGAAATAAAAAAAGTGAAGCAAACTAGATAAAAGTAAAAGATCATCATATAGTCCACTTGTTTTTAAACATGCTTGCTTATTAGAAACACATCTGGTGTTTTGTAGAAGAGTAGCAGTACCTGGACATCGGTATTTTTCAAAATATTTCAAGATAATCCTGATATGCATCTGGACTTTAAAAAATGATTACAAGTTTTTCTATTAAATGGTAGTTTTAGTGAAATAGAATTGTATTATTTTCTGTTGACCAATCATGATACAATGATATTAAGTGAATAATAGTTGCATAATCACAATAGTAAAGATGTTTATCAGTTTTCACAATCAATAGCCAGACCAAAACAAAAAAAGAAGATAATTACAGTTGCAAGCCATAATGGAAACATGATTAATCTAACAGTATAAAATAAATACATACAGTTTGGGGAGTGAAATGGAGTGATGTGGTATGTGGAAGTGCATACATGCACATGTTTTCAACTGCCCAGCCAATCTGTCTGTTGGTTGGTGCATTCAATCCATTTACAATTAAGGTGATTATCAATATGTATGGGATTCCCTGGTGGCTCAGACGGTAAAGCGTCTGCCTGCAATGCGGGAGACCCCGGGTCCGGAAGAGCCTCTGGAGAAGGAAATGGCAACCCACTCCAGTACTCTTGCCTAGAAAATTCCATGGGTGGAGAAGCCTGGTGGGCTACAGTCCATGGGGTCGCAAAGAGTCGGACCGACTGAGCGACTTCACTCACTTCAATATGTATAATCCCACTACCATTTTCTTAATTGCTTTGGGTTTATTTTGTGTAGGTCTTTTCCTTCTCTTGTGTTTCTTGCCTAGAGAAGTTCCTTTAGTACTTGTTGTAAAGCTGGTTGGGTGGTGCTGAATTCTCTTAACTTTTGCTTGTCTGGAAAGATTTTAATTTCTCCACCAAACCTGAATTCGAGTCTTGCCAGGTAGAATATTCTTGGTTGTACTTCTTCCCTTTCTTTACTTTAAATATACCGTGCCATTTTCTTCTGGCTTGTAGAGTTTCTTTTGGAAATCATCTTTACTTTTGTGCTATAATAAATGAAATGGTTTATAATTTTGCTTTAAACTATTTGCTGCTGCTGCTAAGTCGATTCAGTCGTGTACGACTCAGTGCGACCCCATAGACAGCAGCCCACCAGGCTCCCCCGTCCCTGGGATTCTCCAGGCAAGAACACTGGAGTGGGTTGCTATTTCCTTCTCCAACGCGTGAAAGTGAAGTCGCTCAGTCTTGTCCGACTCTTAGCGACCCCATGGATTGCAGCCTACTAGGCTCCTCTGTCCATGGGATTTTCCAGGCAAGAGTACTGGAGTGGGTTGCGATTGCCTTCTCTGAAACTATTTGCTACTAGTATTTAAAAATATAGTTTGTTTTCTAAACTTTTATCCTAAAACCTTGCTAAATCTGTTTCAGTGTTGTATGGATTGTTAGCATTTTCTATATACTCAATCATTCTATCTGTTAATAATCTATTAACAAATAGTGGCTTATTAATAGTGAGCGCCAAAGAAGTGATGATTTTGAACTGTGGTGTTGGAGAAGACTCTTGAGAGTCCTTTGGACTGCAAGGAGATCCAACCAGTCCATCCTAAAGAACTCAATCCTGAATATTCATTGGAAGGACTGATGCTGAAGCTGAAACTCCAATACTTGGGCCACCTGATGCGAAGAACTGACTCATTTGAAAAGATCTCCATGTTGGGAAAGATTGAAGGCAGGAGGAGAAGGGGACAACAGAGGATGAGATGGTTGAATGGCATCACTGACTCAATAGACATGGATTTGAGTAAACTCCAGGGGTTGGTGATGGACAGGGAGGCCTGCATGCTGCGGTCACTGGGGTTGCAAAGAGTCAGACGTGACTGAGCGACTGAACTGAAATAGTGGTTTAAGTGTCCTTTTCCAACCTGAATATCTTTTATTTCATTTTTAATAGTGTATTTTCCATTCACTCGGTGAAGGACAACGTGATTGCTTCAAAGTTTTGGCAGTTATAACTAAAGCTGCTATAAATAACCATGAACCAGTTTTTTTGTGTATATACATTTTAGTTCATGTGGTAAATACCAGGATGTGCAACTGCTAGACTGTATGGTAAGAGTATGCTTAGTTTTGTAAGAAACTGCTTATCTTCCTAAGTGGTTGTACCATTTTGAATTCCCACCAGCAATGAATGAGAATTCCTGTTACTATACACCCATGCTGGCATTTGCTGCTGTCAACGTTTTGGATTTTCTCCATCTCATTAGGTGTGCAATGGCATCTCATTGTTGTTTTAATGTTCAGTTCTACAGTGATTATGATATTGTCTTATCACAAAAGTTACTACCAAATCCAACGTCATCTGGATTTTCTCTTCTGTTGTCATTTAGGAGTTTTAGAATTTTGCATTTTCTATTTAATTTTCATTATCTGGGTTGCGAAGATCTTTTTTGGATAGTTCTTCTGTGTATTATTGCCAATTCTTCTTAATATCTTCTGCTTCTGTTAGGTTCATACCATTTCTGTCCTTTATTGTGCCCATCTTTGCATGAAATGTTCCCTTGGTATCTTTAGTTTTCTTGAAGAAATCTCTAGTCTTTCCCATTTTATTGTTTTCCTCTATTTCTTTGCATTGATAACTGAGGAAAGCTTTCTTATCTCTCCTTGCTATTCTTTGGAACTCTGCATTCAAATGGGTATATCTTGCCTTTTCTCCTTTGCCTTTAGCTTCTCTTCTTTTCTCAGTTATTTGTAAGGCTTCCTCAGAACACCATTTTGCCCTTTTGCATTTCTTTTTCCTGGCAATGGTCTTGATCACTGCCTCCTGTACAATGTCACAAACCTCTGTCCATAATTCTTCAGGTGCTCTGTCTATCATATCTAATCCCTTGAATCTATTTGTCACTTCCACTGTATAATCATAAGGGATTTGATTCAGGTCATACCAGAATGGTCTTTTGGTTTTCCCTACTTCAGTTTAAGTCTGAATTTGACAATAAGGAGTTCATGATCTGAGCCACAGTCCGCTCCCAGTCTTGTTTTTGCTGACTGTATAGAGCTTCCCCAGAGTCGGCTGTGAAGAATACAATCAATCTGATTTCAGTATTGAGCATCTGGTGATGTCCATGTGTAGAGTCTTCTCTTGTGTTGTTGGAAGAGGATGTTTGCTATAACCAGAGCATTCTCTTGGTAAAACTCAAAAATCCACAACCCTGAAACTTACTGGCCTATAGTTTTATAATCAAAGAACAAGTGAGGAGGGGAGAATATCTTTGCTTTGCTATGATCAGTGTGTTCTCTTGGGAAAACTCTATTAACCTTTGCCCTGCTTCATTTTGTACTCCAAGGCCAAATTTGCCTGTTACTCCAGGTATCTCTTGACTACCTACTTTTGCATTCCAGTCCCCTATAATGAAAAGGACATCTTTTGGGGGTTAGTTCTGGAAGGTCTTGTAGATCTTCATAAAACCGTTCAACTTCAACTTCTTCAGCATTCCTGGTTGAGGCATAGACTTAGATCACTGTGATATTGAACGGTTTGCCTTGGAAACAAACGGAGATCACACTGTCATTTTGGGGATTGCATCCAAGTCCTACATTTCAGACTCTTTTGTTGACTAAAAGTGGGCTTTTGGGCCCACTTGCACTCATCTTCTCCTGTGAGAACTTGAAAATTACAGCTCACTTCTGAATAACCATTTACAGGAGAATGTTGGATCCCACCAAAAAAGATACCCCACATCCAAGGGCAAGGGAGAAGCCCCAACAAGACAGTAGGAGGGGCAAAATCCCATTTAGACTCAAATCCCATACCCACCAGAGATCCTTGGAGGGCTCAAACAAAACCTTGTGCAACCAGGAGAACCCACAGAGGCTGAGCCAGACCTGCCTTTGAGTGTTTGTCTCCTGCAGTGGCCTGCCACAGGGGCAGGGGCTCTGGGTGTAGCAGACCTGGGTATGGCATAAGCTCTCTTGGAGGAGGTCGCCATTAACCCCAACATAGAGCCCCCAGAACTTACACAGGACTGGGCCAACAGACTCTTGGAGGGCACAAAGAAAGCTTTGTGTGCACCAGGACCCAGGAGAAAGGAGCTATGACCCCACAGAGACTGACCCTGACTTGCCTGTGTGTGTCCAAGAGTTTCTGCTGGAAGTGTGGATCAGTTGTGACCCTCTGCAGAGTCGGGAGCACTGAGTGTGGCAGTGTGTGCATGGGACCTTTTGAAGGAGGTTGCCATTATCTCCATTACCTCCACCATAGTTTGATCTCAGGTCAAACAACAGGGAGGGAAAATAGCCCCACCCATCAACAGAAAATTGGATTAAAGATTTACTGAGCATGGTCTCACCCAACAGAACAAGACCCAGTTTCTCCCACAGTCAGTCTCTCCCAACAGGAAGCTTCCATAAGCCTCTTATCCTTCTCCATCAGAGGGCAGACAGAATGGAAACCACAGTCATGGAAAACTAATCAAACTGATCACATGGACCACAGCCTTGGCTAACTCAATGAAACTATGAGCCCTGCCATATGGGGCCACCCAAGATGGATAGGTCATGGTGGAGAACTCTGACAAAATGTGGTCCACTGGAAAAGGGAATGGCAAACCACTTCAGTATTCTTACCTTGAGAACCCCATGAACAGTATGAAAAGGCAAAAAGATAGACCGAAAGATGAACTCCCCAGGTCGGTAGGTACCCAATATGCTAGTGGAGATCAGTGGAGAAATAACTCCAGAAAGAATGAAGTAAGTAATGCTCCTGGTAAGTCACTTCAGTCGTGTCTGACTCTGTGTGACCCCATAGATGGCAGCCCGTCCCTGAGATTGTCCAGGCAAGAATACTGGAGTGGGTTGCCATTTCCTTCTCCAGTGCATGCATGCATGCTAAGTCTCTTCAGTCATGTCCGACTCTTTGTGAGCCTATGGACAGCAGCCCAACAGGCTCCTCTGTCCACAGGATTCTCTAGGCAAGAATACGAGTGGGTTGCCATTTCCTTCTCTGAAAGATGAAGAGACAGAGCCAAAGCAAAAACAACGCATGGTTGCGCGCCATGCAATGATGTTCTCTTCCACTTCCTTCCCTGGGTGGGGTATACCTGAAAAAAATCATGCAGAGGGTTTTGAGTTAAAATGGCTTTGAAGATTCTTCTCACAGAAAATACCAGCTAGCCCAAAAGTCCAGGCATAAGTTCTTACCAACAAAGGAAATGAATCCAGCCAAGATCTTCAGTAGAAGCAGATAGTGCGCAGAAAGCTCTTGCCTGTTTTCTTCTTCGCTGCCTGGAGCAGCTTAGGCAGACTGCTTTGCATATCGTCCTCCTGCTGGAGACCCTGGCAGAGCTCACAGATGATCAGAGCTCCAAGTGTGGCTGCCTCCACGGTGTCCTCTATTTCCACGTTGATCACATGCACAGGCTGCCAGGTCTTCTGTTCTCTAGCACACAGATCTTTCACCACCACTTTATACACTCTCTCAGTGCAGGTGAAGATGGCATCGAAGGGATCTCTGCACTCTTGAAATCTTTCAGGGCCAGATTTGATTCTCTCATTTCTCCCCAAGATCTGTAACACCCCATTGCTCTTGTGGTGCATTCTGTTTTTGCAGAGAAGGTCCTTGCACATCTGCTCATATGTGGTGGAGAAATCATATACCACAGGGAGGTTGGGTGCCAGTCCTGGCAGTGTCACATGGGATCCCACTCCAAAAGACCTAACGTTGAATCCTTTCTTCTTGAGGATGCTGTGGGCTTCCATGCTCCTGTTCATGTTGCTCATACAGACCACAACCACCCTGAGTGTGGAGGATGACATTATGTTGGCCACTTGGAACTCCAGGCTGATGGATGGGCTTAGAGTCTCTTAAGGGCAGAACCCAGGGAGAAGTCAGCCTAGGTCAAGTTCTTCAGACTAATCTAGTGTCAAAGAACAGATTGTCACCTACCCCAGATGGGAGGGGAACTTTTGATTGATAATTGGGTTAACTCTTGAGTAATTGGATTTGAATAGTGGGCTCTGACCAGAGGCTCAGTCCAGGCATCAGAACAATCTGGTGATTATCACCTAAAAATCTTATTTTCCAAAAGAGTGTGGCTACACCATGGGTGTGTTTTGAAATCTCCACTTAGCCCTTGGGTTCAATTGTGGGTTGGGCTACTATTGATATTAGGCAGAATACCTAGACTACTCCCAAGCTTGTCACCAGCCCCCTCCAATGACCTGAGAACATGCATGTGAAAAACATGTTTGAAATGTCCAAGCTTACACTTAATTCAATTATACATAAAATTACAAGCGTTGTTTTTATTTCTTCCCTATAATTGATACTTTAGAATTGTAACTGTCGATCATGACAGGATACAGATAGTTTTACCCATAAGTAATAAAATGATTCACCAGTGTAAAAAGTGATTCCTATAAAACATCCCTCCTGATAGTGTGTGCAGGAGTTACAACATTACACATACTCCATTTGATTTTCTTGAATTCATGATGATTCTCCAAGAACTAGAGTAGCCTCCACTGGCTTTCCCATGTCTTCGGGGAGAGCTCTGTCTGACCACTCTATGCTGAAATATAGCAATTTTTTGTTCCATTTCTTTTGTTACTTTGCACCATTGACCTAGCAAAGAATATAGACTTTAAAATTATAAATGGGACACGAAACAGTAAGGAGGGACAGTCCCGTCCCTTCAAAATGGTGCAGGAAAAACATCCACTTAGAAAGCCAAAGATTTTATATCCTTGTGTCTCCATCAGCATAGTGATTGTCACACTGCAATCTCAGTAAACACACTCAGCCTTTTCAAAGTGTGAATCCCAGACCCAGAGCATTAACATCAACCTGGAATATGTGAAAAAGGCAACTTTGGACTCCACACCACAAAATGAGAAAATCTGGGAGTGGAGCCCAGAGATTTGTGACATACAAAGCCCTTTGGATGGTGTGATGTCCACCAAAGACTTACTCATGGCAGAGGTTTCTGAAACTTGACTGGACATTGACAGTCCCTGGGATGTCACTTGACTGGACTCTCCTTCTTCGGGAAGGAAAGTAAGTATGTGACAATTTGATGTGATATGTAAATCTGATAAAAAAAATAATAATCATCACTCTGAAGAAGAATTTGTGGACAATTGGTGAATTTTGACTATGTTCTATATTTTGGATTATAGTGTTGTATCAATGTGAAATATTGTGACTTGGTCATTGCACTGCTGTATATGTAAGAGATTATCCTTAAGAAGTTACAGCTAAATATAGGATCATGACACTGCATATTTTGCTAAATGGCACAACAAAAAAATCAGACTAAGAATGAGAGAGAGACAGGGCCAGGAGCAGAGGGGGCGGGGGTTTGGGGAGGAGGCAAGGAGGTAGGGAAATGTGGCCAAATACTAATAGTGGCTGAATCTAAATGAAAGTTTTACTGGAATTTATAATTTATTAATGTAGCTTTTATATGTTTTAATAATTTTGACCATAAATAAGGCTGATCACTGAAGGACTGATGCTTTCAAACTGTGGTGCTGGAGAAGACTCTAGAGAGTCCCTTGGACAGCAAGGAGGTCAAAGCAGTCAATCCTGAAGGAAATCAACTGTGAATATTCACTGGAAGGACTGGTGCTGAAGCTGAAGCTCCAATACTTTGGCCACCTGATGCGAAGATCCAACACATTGGAAAAGACCCTGATGCTGGGAAAGATTGAGGGCAGGAGAAGGGGGCAGTAGAGGACAAGATGGTTGGATGGCACATCAACTCAATGGACATGAGTTTGAGCAAATTCTGGGAGATAGTGAAGGACAGGAAAGCCTGGTGTGCTGCAGTCCATGGGATCGCAGAATCACACAAGATTGAGCAACTGACAACAAAAATAATTAATTAATGTAGCTTTTATGTGTTTTAATAATATCTAAAAACCACTTAATAAAATATGTATATTTTATCAAATATTTCTGTAAGTTAAGTAGGCATGGAGTCTTCTTGTATAAGCTCAATCCACCATGTTAAATTGAAATCTATGAATTTATAATCCTATACATGCACATACACAGTAGTCTCTTCTTTACAAATATAAACATAATTACTTACTTGGGATAATTTAATAAAGATAAAACAGAATATGTTGAAGGTTGAGATATATTACCAGAAAAAAAGATACAGGAAAATGTGGTAACTGAGTCTTCATTATAGATTTGAAGGCAGCCAAAAAAGAGGAAGGTGAAGATTATTTCTTCATTATAGCCTAACACTTAAGTACATAAAAGATGTGAAAATTTTAATAAGGCCATTAAATTATCTCACATTAGCAATTAAAATTCATTATTTCAGTTTCTAGAATAGAAAATGATATGAAAGTAAGGTACAGATTTCATATTAATTTTGTCAAAATTACAAAGAAAAACTCTTAGGAATAAATGATCTTAAAATAACCTGAATATTTGATAGTCTTTTTGTGCTGATTAAGATAGGATTAATATTTACTAATTCTCATTAAAATAGAAACAGGAATAGTTAAAGTAATTGTTACCAAAAGGAGTATATGGTGTGTGGGGTCTGACTGCTTGCTGCTCAAAAGCCAGTAAACAGGCCAGGTTGATGGAAAGGAAAGTTGCTTTATTTCAGATGTCTGCAACTGGGGGAGAGGGGTGGCAGATATCTGTCCAAAGGCCAGCTCCCCCCACTGACAAGCAGGGGGTGAGAGAATTCATAGACAGGCAGGCGCAGGGGATGGGGGTGTGGGGGTGTGGCGCTACATGCAAAAACAGCATAGTCACAATGGTCTGACCAGCATCTTCTTGAATGTTTTAGGTACAGTTAATCTTCACTTCTGGGGTCCATTAGTTTCAATTCGTTTGAGGTCAATTCTCAGAATTGTGGAAGCTCATGTCCTAGGTACAGTCTGCTCATCATGTAGGTAATTTCTCCACCTCGGGTTTTAGTATCTCTAAGAGAGCTCACAGGATATGGCTCAGATTATCTACAGCCCTTGAGAAAGAACTGAAGGTCCTTGACTATGCTTGATGACTACATTATTACTAGTCTCCTTAGACAGTTTTCCTTTGTTTTAGCATTTCTCTGATTAAATGTATTCTTTGATTAAGGTTTCCCTCAGGCAAAAGGCAGGCAGAGGACACGGGAAGGGGCAAGGACCATATGATCCTGCTCCATTTCATAATGACATAAATATCTCATTTATTGAAAATAATGTATGTACACACCCAATTCAAGGATGAAAAGTTGTGGAGGAGGGGTTGGTTTTGACAAATACAGAGAACCATAATACCTTTACTCATGTGGATACAATGGAAAGGGTGTTGTTAGAAATACAGCTTTAAAACTGGGTTCCTTGGAGCAACAGCCTTCCCCGGAGTCTTCAGGCAAATGCATAAAAATCTCTGCTCCCTGATGCCCAGCTCTCAGAGTCCTCCTTGATTCATCACATTGTATTCTATGAAGACTGCATTTGAAGTGCGTAAGTAAGTTATTTACTGATATTGTATAAACTTTAGGAAAGGGAAGAAAATTACAGTATCAAGACTAAACTGTTTAGGGGAACCAAAGCAGACATTTGAAAATATTAAGACCTTTGTCTGGTGTTAAGTAAGCAGAGTGATATCTAATGTTCTCCAATTTTAAAACTCATAATAATTAACTCCTCCCAGGATAGCATCCAAGCTCCTTAACTTGTAATCATAGCCAAAATACTTTTGCTTCTATCTTTTTACCATTGCATGTAGATGTGATTGATCACACAACCATACAGGGTTGCAAACTGTTTAAAATATTTAATGCTTTTAAAAATATTTAAATGCATTAAATATTTCTATGACAGAAGCTTATCCTTAAACTCCCAAAAGACTTCATGTCATTCCCCACCTAACTGACCTCTATCCAATGACATCCCATAGCCAAATAGACTGAATTATTCATTCCATCTGGTTCCCATAGTATTTTTTCTTGGTACTACTATTATCTTTCTTTACCATATAATTTTCTTTAACTATATAAACATTCATTTTCTCTGTGATATTATTACTTCATTTTACAGATAATATCTTGTTCATCTTCCCATCCTATATTGTTCCTGGCTCACTCACTGTGGAAAAGAATCAGATAGATGCCATGAGCTCTGAGCACAGTCTGAAATTTTGATTGCGTCTGTTAACAGGGGGTGAGGTCCTAGTCATCTGCTCCAGGTATGACTGTCTTTAACCATACTGGTGTTAGCCACACAGTCTTCTACTTTGTGGGCATCCCTGGCCTTGAGGACCAGCATGTGTGGATCTCCATCCCCTTCTTCATTTCCTATGTCATCG
>NW_011494856.1:56300-57591 GCF_000754665.1 Bison bison bison
TCTTAGGTACAGTTAATCTTCAGTTCCAGGGTCCATTTGTTCCAATTTCTTTGTGGTCAATTCTCAGAATTGTGGAAGCTCACGTCCTGGGTACAATCTGCTCATCATGTAGGTAATTTCTCCACCTCGGGTTTTAGTATCTCTAAGAGAGCTCACAGGATATGGCTCAGATTATCTACAGCCCTTGAGAAAGAACTGAAGGTCCTTGACTATGCTTGATGACTACATTGTTACTAGTCTCCTTAGACAGTTTTCCTTTGTTTTAGCATTTCTCTGATTAAATGTATTCTTTGGTTAAGATTTCCCTCAGGAAAAGGCAGGCAGAGGACATAGGAAGGGGCAAGGACCATATGATCCTGCTCCATTTCATAATGACATAAATATCTCATTTATTGAAAATAATGTATGTACACAACCATTTCAAGGGTGAAAAGTTGTGGAGGATGGATTGGTTTTGACAGATACAGAGAACCATAATACCTTTACTCATGTGGATACAATGGAAAGGGTGTTGTTAGAAATACAGCTTTAAAACTGAGTTCCTTGGGGCAACAGCCTTCCCTGGAGTCTTCAGGCAAATGCATAAAAATCTCTGCTCCCTGATGCCCAGCTCTCAGAGTCCTCCTTGATTCATCACATTGTATTCTATGAAGTCTGCGTTTGAAGCACGTAAGTAGGTTATTTACTGATATTGTATAAACTTTAGGAAAGGGAAGAAAATTACAGTATCAAGACTAAACTGTTTAGGGGAACCAAAGCAGACATTTGAAAATATTAAGACCTTTGTCTGGTGTTAAGTAAGCAGAGTGATATCTAATGCTCTCCAATTTAAAAACTCATAATAATTAACTCCTCCCAGGATAGCATCAAAACTCCTTAACTTGTAATCACAGCCAAAATACTTTTGCTTCTATCTTTTCACCATTGCATGTAGATGTGATTGATCACACAACCATACAGGGTTGCAAACTGTTTAAAATATTTAATGCTTTTAAAAATATTTAAATGCATTAAATATTTCTATGACAGAAGCTTATCCTTAAACTCCCAAAAGACTTCATGTCATTCCCCACCTAACTGATCTCCATCCAATGACATCCCATAGCCAAATAGACTGAATTATTCATTCCATCTGGTTCCCATAGTATTTTTTCTGGTACTACTATTATCTTTCTTTACCATATAGTTTTCTTTAACTATATAAACATTCATTTTCTCTGTGAGATTATTACCTCATTTTACAGATAATATCTTGTTCATCTTCCCATCCTATATTGTTCCTGGCTCACTC
>NW_011494856.1:57691-61130 GCF_000754665.1 Bison bison bison
TTTTATGGACCTGGGATCTTCTCAGCTTTCACTCCTCGATTTGCACGTCATATCTTACCCCATGTCCATATCTTACTGGCCAATGTTTGCATTCTGGCTCCTACTATGCTGCATCCCATCATTTATGGGATCAAAACTAAACAGATCCGGGACCAGGTATCTCAGGTTTTGTGTCAAAAAAAGATATGACTTTGGAAATGGAAGCAAAACTACTGTATTCTCAACATTTTTCACTCAGAGTCCGAAAAATAAACCAGCTCACCTTCTTAATTCATTCTTACTCTAGATAGGTATTTGGAAAAAGACAAATTATGGATAATCGCTTGGGCTTCCCTAGTGGCTCAGATGGTAAAGAGTCTGCCTACAATGCGGGAGACCCGGCTTCGATCCCTGGGTCGGAAAGACCCCCCTGGAGAAGGAAATATCCAGTACTTTTGCCTGGAAAATCCCATGGGCGGAGGAGCCTGGTAGGCTACAGTCCATGGGGTCGCAAAGAGTCGGACACGACTGAGCGACTTCACTTCACTTCATGGATAATCACTAGATTATACTTTCCTGGTTTGTTGCATGTCGTGACATAGTTATGCAGTTCTTATTCCTCCTATGTATTTTGGGGCATGGCTGTATATATTCTTCCCTTTGTCTGCTCTCACAAAGTTTTAATTTTCACAGGCTCACCTCTACCGACATTCATTCTTTTCCTTGCTCTATCAAAAGGAAGGGAGGGAGGAAGCCAGGTTCGGAGGAGGGAGGGACAAAGGACAGAGAAGGAAGGGAGGAAGGAAAGGAAAGTTTCAGAGGGAGGGATGGAGGGAAACAAGCACGCAAAAACCTCTGGCATCCATATATTTGCCCATTGCTTTTCCTCTGTATCCCTTCTTTTCCTCCTCTTGCTCCTCCTCCTCTTTCTTGTCTCCTTTTCCTCCTCCTCTGTTCCTTCTTCTTTCTCTGTTTCCATCACAGAAAAATACCTGAAAGAGCTCTCTATATATTCCGGTTTCGATACTTTTCTGTTTTTTAATCTCATACCAATCATTTTCCCTTCATGTTGCACGCATGTTACAGTGACCTCTACCCTGTCGAATTCAGTGGTCAATGTTCATTCTACATGACACATGAGAAATATTTCACACAGCCAAACAGCTCTCATTCTTGAAAATTCTCCCTCATCTGACATCAGACAATATATTAGAAATAAAAGCTGTATAAAGTTACTTATTTCTTATCAAATGGAGATATTAACTGCTAATGTCTTACAAAAGATTGCTATATGTTTTCTATGGTGTATTTGTGTGCAGGTAAATAATTTTTTTTAATTTGAACTATATTCCACCTACTATTCCAGAATGCACCTTTCTCACTTAGCAAAGTAATGTAGACATATGCCCATGCTAAAATTGTACACCTCTAGTCATTAGCAATTGCAGCCACCAAGGATGGTGAGCCAATGAGCCCTGAGAAAACTCAGGATATGAAAACACAGGATAGTGTCTGCAGATAACTGAGCTGCATATCAAAGAAATGATTTCAGTGGGCCCAGACTCTTGCATCTTCCCATATATAGATAAGCACTAAATTCCTTAACTTGGTATATCTGGGTTTTTTAAATTAACAATAATCTTTTGTCATTCAGACCACCTGCCCTTGGTTGCAAAACTTCTATATAACCTGGCTTCCTCCTACCTTGCCTCCTCAGAGCAGTTCTCTCAGGGTTATTTGACACACTGCTTCCCCAGGCTTGAAGTCCTAAAAATTCCTGCCAAATAAATATAACTCTCAAAAAAATTCTTTAAAAACAACTGTTAAAAAAAAAAAAAAAAACAACAACCAACTGTACACATCTGCAGGCATTTTTATCATCTTTCCATTGTTTTTATACAAAGATGTACTATAATTTAGCCAGTAGTCTTGTCAAAAAGCATTTTAAAAAGCCATACTCTTTTCAAAAAGCATTTCTCATATGTAACTTTTTATTTACTGTTCATTTCCCAATCAAGAGCAGGCTCAGCATTCTCTAAATATTACTTCCTAAGTGTCCATTATATCATCTGAAATAGATAAATGATCATAGATAATGAAATGCATAAAGAAGTTACACATATTGCATTTGCCACTGTGGTTCACCTTTTTTCCTTTGATTTTTACACTTATTTTTACATGTCTAACTCAATGAAACTATGAGCCATGCCATGTATGGCCACCCAAGTTGGACAGGTCATGGTGGAGAGTTCTGATGAAACACTGGAGAAGGGAATGGCAAACAACTTCAGTATTATTGCCTTGAGAACCCCATGAACAGTATGAAAAAGCAAAAAGATATGATGGACAGGGAAGCCTGGCGTGCTGCAGTCCATGGGATCACAAAGCGTCAGACACGACTGAATGACTGAACTGAACTTACATAGCCGAAACTATATTTCATATAGACTACAAACATAATTTATGTGAAATATATTTGTATTTTACATACATATATTTATAAATATTTACAACATAGTTTTAACATAATTTTAGCTGGTTATATAATAAACCAGTTCATGAAAGAACCATAATTCACCTAGCCATTTGACCATTATTAACATGCAGGATATTTTAAATTTTCAGTTGTCTGAGAAAGTAATGCTTGTTAAAACATTTCCTCATTTTTCCTATCCATTATTTTTAGTTTACACATGCTTCCTTAAGTGGTTGAATTATGACTCTTTTCCTTTGATTTTTCTTTTCCCGTTGTTTTCCTAGTGTGCCTCAGAAGTGTTTAAAAATCAAACAAAACTAACATTATTTTAATATTTGGTTTCTACTTAATTTAGCATTTGAACAATTATGGTCAGTGTTTTTAAAATGTCTGCTGATTTTAAAAGACAAAATGACAAAGAACCACTTTCAGTTCAGTTCAGTTGCTCAGTTGTGTCTGACTCTTTGAGACCCCGTGAACAGCAGCATGCCAGGCCTCCCTCTCCATCACCTACTCCTGGAGTCCACCCAAACCCATGTCCATCAAGCATGATGCCATCCAACCATCTCATCCTCTGTCATCCCCTTCTCCTCCTGCCCTCAATCTTTCCCAGCATCAGAGTCTTTTCAAATGAGTCAGCTCTTTGCATCAGGTGGCCAAAGTATTGGAGTATCAGCTTCAACATCAGTCCCTCCAAAGAATACCCAGGACTGATCTCCTTTAGGATGGACTGGTTGGATCTCCTTTCAGTCCAAGGGACTTTCAACAATCTTCTCCAACACCATAGTTCAAAAGCATCAATTTTTAGGCGCTCACCTTTATAATCCAACTCTCACATCCATAAATGAGAACTAGAAAAACCATAGCCTTGACTAGACGGACTTTTGTTGGCAAAGTAATATATCTGCTTTTTAATATGCTGTCTAGGTTGGTCATAACTTTCCTTCCAAGGAGTAAGTGTCTTTTAATTTCATGGCTGCAATC
>NW_011494856.1:61230-61705 GCF_000754665.1 Bison bison bison
ATTGATTAGAAATTGTATTGGTGAAGGGTTTTTCACTTATTGGGCCAATGTTTGCTGCTAAGTCTCCATACTCCTTACCTACTGTGTCCTTGGCAGTGTATTGATTGATATAATGGGTGTATAGAAATGTAAGTAGTAGCCTCAATGTTTGTAACCTTGGACCCTCGAGTTAATTCTTTTCTTGATTGAGCCCACCTCACCTTTGCCCTATAGGAATACAGCTTTGTCCAGTGCTTTTTTGGAGGCTGGTACCTGACTTTGGAATAATCACCTTTAGAGAAAGATAAGTTTCTTAAAATATTAACAGGCCTCCTGGCCAGAAGATGATGTAATTCACCTGAACTTTTTGCATATGATAAGTTTGAAAGCCTGGCTTCGATTAGGACCAGGAACTGCTGTCCTTGCATGACTCCACCCCTTCCCTCATTATCCTCTATGCACAAACTTAAAGGTATAAAAAACTACTTTAGGAAAA
>NW_011494856.1:61805-62262 GCF_000754665.1 Bison bison bison
CGTCCCTGGGATTCTCCAGGCAAGAACACTGGAGTGGGTTGCCATTTCCTTCTCCAGTGCATGAAAGTGAAAAGTGAAAGGGAAGTCGCTCAGTCGCGTCCGACTCTTGGCGACCCCATGGACCGAAGCCTACCAGGCTCCTCAGTCCATGGGATTTTCCAGGCAAGAGTACTGGAGTGGGGTGCCATTGCCTTCTCTGTAAGAACCTCATGAACAGTATGAAAAAGCAAAAAGATATGATGGACAGGGAAGCCTGGTGTGCTGCAGTTCATGGGCTCACAAAGAGTCAGACATGACTGAATGACTAAACTGAACTTACATATCCAAAACTATATTTCATATAGACTACAAACATAATTTATGTGAAATATATTTGTATTTTACATACATATATTTATAATTATTTATAATATAGTTTTAACATAATTTCAGCTGGTTATAAAATAAACCAGTTCAT
>NW_011494856.1:62362-72754 GCF_000754665.1 Bison bison bison
TTTGAGCATTCTTTGGCATTGCCTTTCTTTGGGATTGGAATGAAAACAGACCTTTTCCAGTCCTGTGGCCACTGCTGAGTTTTCCAAATTTGCTGGCATATTGAGTGAAGCACTTTCACAGCATCATCTTTCAGGATTTGAAATCACTCAACTGGAATTCCATCACTTCCACTAGCTCTGTTCATGATGATGCTTCCTAAGGCCCACTTGACTTCACATTCCAGGATGTCTGGCTCTAGATGAATGATCACACCATTGTGATTATCTTGATCATGAAGATCTTTTTTGTACAGTTCTTCTGTGTATTCTTGCCACCTCTTCTTAATGTCTTCTGCTTTTGTTAGGTTCCTACCATTTCTGTCCTTTATTGAGCCCATCTTTGCAGGAAATGTTCCCTTGTTATCTCTAATTTTCTTGAAGAGATCTCTAGTCTTTCCCATTCTATTTTTTCCCTCTATTTCTTTGCAATGATCACTGAGGAAGGCTGTCTTATCTCTCCTTGCTACTCTTTGGAACTCTGCATTTAAATGGGTATATCTTTTCTTTTCTCCTTTGCTTTTTGCTTCCCTTCTTTTCATAGCTATTTGTAAGGTCTCCTCAGACAGCCATTTTGCTTTTTTGCATTTCTTTTCTTGGGGATGGTCCTGACCCCCATCTCCTGTACAATATCACGAACCTCCATCCATAGTTCATCATAGATCATCTGTGATCACTAATTATACTCACTAAACAAAATAGTTAATAACTACAAAATATTTTGTCATTTAAGCATATTTTCACATATGATTTTTGTGAATACTCTATGCCTTACTTTTTTATTCAATGTTATATAACAAGTGTGTTCCTTTGACATCAAGGACATTATATAAATGTTAGTTCAGTTCATTCGCTCAGTCATATCTGACTCTGCAACCCCATGGACTGCAGCACACCAGGCCTCCCTGTCCATCACTAACTCCCAGAGCTTGTTCAAACTCATGTCTGTTGAGTCCGTGATGCCATCCAACCATCTCATCCTCCTTTGTCCCTGTCTCATACTGCCTTCTATCTTTCCCAGCATTAGGATCTTTTCCAAGGAGTCAGATCTTCACATCAGGTGGCCAAAGGATTGGAGTTTCAGCTTCAGCATCAGTCCTTCCAACGAATATTCAGGACTGATTTCCTTTAGGATGGACTGGTTGGATCTCCTTGCAGTCCAAGGGACTCTCAAGAGTCTTCTCCAACATCATAGTTCAAAAGCACCACTTCTTTGGTGCTCAGCTTTCTTTATAGTCCAATTCTCACATCCATACACGACTAGTGGAAAAACCATAGCTTGGATGAGACAGACCTTTGTTGGCAAAATAATGTCTCTGCTTTTTAATATGCTGTCTAGGTTGGTCATAACTTTTCTTCCAAAGAGCAAGCATCTTTTAATTTCATGGCTGCAGTCACCATCTGCAGTGATTTTGGAGCCCAAAGAATTTTTGAATGTTTTAAATGTTGAATGTTAAGGTTTATATGAATCTTTGTATAATATACTGCTACATGGCATACTGTGTTCTAGTAAACTAGTGGATTCTTTTTGAATATTTACATCTGTGTAACTGACAGTATAAATAAAATGTTATGAAATTAAGCATTAATAAACATCTGCTATATTTTGTGTCCTTAATGTACACTGTAAAAAATAGATTCTGAACATTTTTATTGCATATATGAGCAACTGGAACGCAGTCAGGTTGAATATGTTTTTTATGCACAAAAAAATTTTAAATATACATCTTATAAATTGTAAGATAATCCATCATTTCCAAAAATTGAATAAAACCCAATAGCAATATACAAAGGTAAGATACCATTTTCAACTAAATTATATATTTATTGGCTTTAAATGTTGAAAAATATTTGTACAACGTTTGGAGTTAAGCTTTATTTGAGGCAAAATGAGAACTGCAACCCAAGAGGCAGGTTTCCAGATAGTTCTGAGAAACTCCTCCAAGGAAGCGAGTGGAGGAGCCAGGGTATATAGAAGTTTTGCAACTAAGGGTAGGTAGTCAGGAACCTCAAAGATTACTGTTGATTAAAAAAACAAAACAAAACAAAACGGGTACCTCAAGATAAGGAATTTAGTTCTTTTCTATGTAAGGGAAGACACAAAAGTCTGGGCTCACTGAAATCATTCCCTTGATATGCACCTCAGCTGTGTGAGGGGCTTCCCAGGTGGCGCTAGTGGTCAAGAACCTGCCTGCCAATGCAGAAGACGTAAGAGACCAGGTTTGATTCCTGGGTCGGGAAGATCTCCTGGAGGAGGGCACAGCAGCCTACTACAGTATTCTTGCCTGGAGAATCCCATGGACCGAGGAGCCTGGTGGGCTATGGCCCACAGGATCACAGAGTCACACACAACTGAAGTGACTTAGCAGTTAAGATATTCAGTTCCATCATCCTACCAAAACACATCCAGGTTCCCCTTCCTAGTCAACTATTCCCACTAACCCTGGGAGCCTTTTATCTGTTTTCTATGCTTACATTTGCCTTTTCCAAAATGCCTCACAAATGGAATCATAGAGTTTTTAACTGAGCTATTTGTTTTAGTTGTTGAATCATAATGGTTATTAATATATTCTAGATACTAGACCTTTAGCAGATAGGTAATTTGAAAATATTTTCCCCTATTCAAGGGACTGTCTCTTCACTTTCTTGGTAATGTGCTTTTAAGTAGAAAAGTTTTCACTTTTAATAAAGTCGAATTTATCTAATTTTATGTTGTGTTGTTTGTGCTTTGGTATCATACCTAATTTTTTTACTTTGCTTCCCATTGCTTTTGTTTACTAAAAGGATACTGTCTACACATAATGGCCTGCCTCAAGGAACCGTGCCCCTCTGCCTGAACACCATCCCTTCCTGGAGGCTGACCATTCCAGGAGACAGTTGCAAGGAAAATGGCCTTTTTTCTTTACTTCCTCTGCTCCGCTCCTGCTCTGTTTTATAAAAGAACCTGGCATCCAGACCCCAAATAAAATGATTACTTTGAGATATTAGTCTGCTATCTTCTCAGTCTTCTGGCTTTCTGAATAAAGTTGTTATTCCTTGCCTCAACAAATTTCTTAGATTTATTGGCTTGTCGTGCAGCAAGCAGAGTGAGCTAGGACTCGATAACAGATTTATAACTGCTTTCTTGTAAGATTTCTATAGGTTTAACTCTTATATTTATGTTTTTGATCCATTTTGACCAAACTTTTATATATAGTGAAAAGTAGGGGTTTCTCTTCTTCTGTCTGTGGCTATCTAGTTTTCCTAGCATGGTTCATGAAAAGGGGCTATTGTTTCCTCCATTGAATTGACTTGCCACAATTATTTGTCTTTTTTCCCCCCTCAGGATTGCTATGGATAGTCAGCATCCTTTTTTTCCTGATATTATCTTTCTTTAAACTTATTTTTTAAATTGGTTAATAACTGTTTCAAATGTTGTGTCTTTTGTTTTTTATTTGTTTTATACAAATTCTAGGGCTTTTTTCTGTTTCCATGGAAAATGTGACTGGAATATTTTAATGCATTGAAAAGAAACTGTGGATGGCATTATGTAGTATGGACATTTTAACTATATCAGTTCTTCTGGTCCATGAACAAGGATAGCTTTCCATTTGTTTGTCTCCTTCAATTTATTTTACCACAGTTTGGGAGTTTTCAGTGTAGAGATATTCACATCCTTGGAGAGATCTATTCCTAAGTATTTTACTGTTTTTCTATTGCAAGCATGATTGTTTTATTTCTTTTTCAAATAGTTCATTCTTAATGTATAAAAATGCAACTGTCTTTTATAAGTTGACTTTGTATCCAAATTCATTGGTAAGTTCTAATAGTTTTTTAGTGGAGCCATTAGGATTTTCTATATAAAAACTATATAGAAAATACAAAATTCTAAAACTCCTAAAGGACAACAGAAGAGAAAATCCAGATGACGTTGGATTTGGGTGGCTCAGATGGTAAAGCATCTGCCTACAATGCTGGAGAGCCAGGTTTGATCCCTGGGTTGGGAAGATCCTCCGGAGAAGGAAATGGTAACCCACCCCAGCATTCTTGCCTGGAAAATCCCATGGACGGAGAAGCGTTGTAGGCAAAAGTCCATGGGATCGCAAAGAGTCGGACACGACTGAGCGACTTCACTTTCACTTTCTTTTGGGATAAAATGATATCATAATCACTGCAGAACTGCAAATTAAAACAACAATGAGATGCCATTGCACACCTAATGAGATGGCGAAAATCCAAAACGTTGACAGCAGCAAATGCCAGCATGGGTGTATAGTAACAGGAATTCTCATTCATTGCTGGTGGGAATTCAAAATGGTACAGCCACTTAGGAAGACAAACAGGTTCTTACAAAACTAAACATCCTCTTACCACACAGTCCAGCAGTTGCACATCTTGGTATTTACCCACATAAACTAAAAATGTATATCCACACTAAAACTGGTGCATGGTCATTTATAGCAGCTTTAGTTATAACTGCCAAAACCTGGAAGCAATCAAGGTGTCCTTCACTGAGTGAATGGAAAATGCACTATTAAAAATGAAATAAACAAAAGATATTCAGGTTGGAAAGGGACAATTAAACCACTATTTCAGTTCAGTCACTCAGTCATGTCCAACTCTTTGCAACCCCATGACTGTAGCATGCCAGTCCTCCCTGTCCATCACCAAATCCCAGGGTTTACTCGAACTCAAGTCCATTGAGTCAGTGATGCCATCCAACCATCTCATCCTCTGTCATCCCCTTCTCCTCCTGCCTCCAATCTTTCCCAGCATCAGGGTTCTTTTCAAATGAGTCAGTTCTTTGTGTCAGGTGGCCAAAGTATTAGAGTTTTAGCTTCAGCATCAGTCTTTCCAATGAATATTAAGGATTGATTTCTTTTAAGATGGACTGGTTGGATCTCCCTGAGTCCAAGGGACTATCAAGAGTCTTTTCGAACACCACAGTTCAAAAGCATCACTTCTTTGGCACTCACTATTAAAAAGCCACTATTTATTAATAGATTATTAACAGATGAAATGATTGAGTATATAGAAAATGCTAACAATCCATACAACACTGAAACAGATTTAGCAAGGTTTTAGGATAAAAGTTTAAAAACCAAACTATATTTTTAAATACTAGCAGCAAATAGTTTAAAGCAAAATTATAAACCATTTCATTTATTATAGCACAAAAGTAAAGATGATTTCCAAAAGAAACTCTACAAGCCAGAAGAAAATGCCACCATATATTTAAAGTGAAGAAAGGAAAGAACTACAACCAAGAACACTCTACCAGGCAAGACTTATGTTTAGGTTTGGTGGAGAAATTAAAATCTTTCCAGACAAGCAAAAGTTAAGAGAATTCAGCACCACCCAACCAGCTTTACAACAAATACTAAAGGAACTTCTCTAGGCAGGAAACACAAGAGAAGGAAAAGACCTACACAAAATAAACCCAAAGCAATTAAGAAAATGGTAGTGGGATTATACATATTGATAATCATCAAAATTGTAAATGGATTAAATGCACCAACCAAAAGATGGATTGGCTGGGCAGATGAAAACATGTGCATGTATGCACTTCCACATACCGCATCACTCCATTTCACTCCCCAAACTGTACGTAATTATTTATATTGTTAGATTAATCATGTTTCCATTACAGCTTGCAATTGTAATTATCTTCTATTTTTTTGTTTTGGTCTGGCTATTGATTGTGAAACTGATAAACATCTTTACTATTGTGATTATGCAACTATTATTCACTTAATATCATTGTATCATGATTGGTCAACTGCCGGGAGCCGGCGAGAGACATTCCACTCGTGACAAAGGTCATGAGGAAGGAGGCTCGGCATACGCAAAGGCGGGATCGAGCCTCAGGACTCCCCCCGGATATTCTCGAGCATCTACCCCCAAAAACCAGAGTCTGCCTACTTTATTGCTTTGTGCTCTCACCTCTGACTTTACTGGGGGCTGTCCCCCACCACCATCTCGCTCTCTCTGACAAAGAGTTAACTTACAGCTCCAATTAATAAAAGTTCCTGGGCAATTAGGAGTGTTTAAATCCAAACCCCTCAGATGGCTCTCTAACTCGCCTGACAAGTTTACCCGGACTCCTACAGCTATGCATACGATTGTTTACAGTCTCCCAGCCTCGAGAAGCAAAGGAAGCTTAAGATATTCAAATAGCTTAGAGCCTCTCAGAGAGTTAGAAACTGTCAGAATAAAACTAGTAAAGGATTTCATTGATGAGCCAATGTTTGTTGCCAAGTTTTCACATCCCCTGAATTGTATCCTTGAATATGTACTAATTAATAGTTGGTATGTAGAAAAAATAAGTAGTGGTCTTGGTGTTAGTAACTTTAGACCCTTAAGGTAATAAATTCTTTCCTTTGTTGTAAACCCATTACACATCTGCCCTATAGGAATGCAATTTTATCTTTGGAAGATGGCGCCAAACCTTAAAATAATTACTCTTAGAGAAAATAAGTCTTACGGTTGATAAGTCCTTGTCAAGAGTCATAAAATGTTAATAGGCCTTCTGGCCAGAAGATGATGTAAATCACCTACACCATTTGTATACGATAAATTTGCAGGAAAGAAACCCTGGTTTTTGATAATGATCAAAAACTGCTGACTTTGCATCCCCTATTATCCTCTATGTGTAACTTAGGGTGTATAAGCCCCTGTTGAAAATAAAGCTATGGGCCTTGCTCACCAACGCTTGGTCTCCCCATGTCATTCTTCCCTTCAAATTCCAGCTGAGTCTCCATCTGAAGCGTGGATATCCTCTGCGACCATTTATTTGCCTGGGCTTCTAAGACCCACTTGAGAAGGTGTCTAAGGTGGGGCACCTTCCGCTATTTGAGAGGGTGCCTGCGGCCTCCATGGTCAGAGCTAACCTGGTGTCACGGGTTATATTGATTTTCCGCGTAAACCAAGCTACTCAGCCTCTTTTCTCCACTGAATTTTCCTACTGAGCTATCCTCATTGTATTACTCTTTATATCTTTGATAAATAAATAAATAAATAGTCGCCGAAGCCGTCTCTCCTTCGAATACCCTGGATCAGCCGGGGCTGGACCCCGGCAGTCAACAGAAAATAATACAATTCTATTTCATTAAAACTACCATTTAATAGAAAAACTTGTAATCACTTTTTAAAGTCCAGATGCATATCAGGATTATCTTGAAATATTTTAAAAAATACCAATGTCCAGCTACTGCTGCTCTTCTACAAAACACCAGATGTGTTTCTAATAAGCAAGCATGTTTAAAAACAAGTGGACTATATGATGATCTTTGTTATGCAGCCTAAAGAAAGTGGTTGAAAATATTAGGACCATTGTCTAGAGTAAAGGAAACAGATTAGAGAGACAAGAGCAGTTGTGTGCCGGATCCACTTGTACCTGCCCCTGCGCCCATTCCATGCAACTCCACACTCAGTGATATCACCTTGTACCATGAAATACACCTTGGGGGAGTACATACACAGAAATTGGCAAGCACTGCAAATCAGGACTATTTATTCATTTACTTATTAACTACATATTAGGTATATATATGTGCATTTGAGCTGGGATACCAGCACACCACTGAACCACTGTCATACATATGAGCTGTCCCAGTAGGATGAAAAGTGCTGTCTGAGAAAGGAGAGTGTAAGAAGTGGGAACCATCATTAGCTCGCACTGTGCCAGGGATCCCTAAGAGCTTCCAGAGGAGGTTCTATGTTGGCCCCAGATCCTCACTGGTGTCAGTATCTGAGGTGTTAAAGAGGGTTATTCACGGCCACCCCGAACTGATCCTTCAGCACACCTACCTGATATTTGTCATTTGTTCGCTTTGTTAAACACTTTGAGAAGCTACACTTGGCCTTGATATGCTGAGGTCTAGAACAAAGGAAGAAGACAATTCCCAGACCACAGAAAGTTTAAAATCAATACAAGAAACATTGTCAGGTAATCAAATTTTCTCCTATTCTTGAGACATGTGATTTGATGATTAGATCCCTTATGAAATCAGAGGAAATAAATGACATATGGGGAGAAGACTTTCACAACCACATGGCTGACATAGTGGGCAGATGGTGAACAGTATCCTGAATAGGGTCAGCTCTCTCGGGAACACAGCAGGGAGAAGCAAGTAAATTCTCCATGATACTGAAGCTCTCTGGATCCAGTCTGGGGGAACCAGCATGAGGCCAGTTTGGAGAAGTTGCTTTAGATTTGATTCAGTAAACAAATAGCTATCAAGTACTCACAATGTACCCACAGACCACACCACAAACATTGAGCTCCTCAGCATCTTTCCTCTGGCTCCTAGAAGAAAAATTCCTCTTTATTCCCAAATATCCAGTGTCCGTCATCATCTCTAAGCTGGTCCTCATCGGCTCCTCTTAATAATCACATAATATTTATGTTGCTTCATTTTTATAACCTTTTCTTGCTACAAGCTTCTCAGCATATGGCACACACATTACTCTCCTGCCCCCCAATGGCATTTTCAATGTCTATTTTGGTGTCTTCCACCTCCTTCAGGAGGATGGGCTTCCTCAGGGAACAATCTATTCTCAGAATGGCTATTTGGTCACAGACTGACCTGGCTTTGGTAGCTGCCCACAGCAGGAACATCTTCACACACCTCTACTGGGTTTCTGTTCACGATTATATTTTTAGGACAACTTTAGTCACTGCTTAAAAGGTACAGGAATAAAAATAGGACAGGGTTTTCCCAATCTGTTAAATAAATTCAGAGGTGAGAAGTATCAATCCTGGAAGGGCAGAAAACACTCATTGTGACTTACTTTGTGCTGGATCTTCAGTTATTCCCTGTAAAAAATGCAGATCTTGAAAGTTGTTGATCAAAATACTTCATTATTTCACAGATTCCTGAATTTGCAACTCCCTGAGTTTTGCACCAAGCTCCTCTCTTGAGAATGCAGATGACCTGGGAGTCAACTTCAGTCATAGTGAGAGAGGGCAAGGAAAGGGTAAGCCCTTGAGTTTGGCCTTCATAGTATAAAAACACTCCTTTTACAAATAGCAATTTTGGATATTGATTCAGGGGAAAAAGAGACCTTTGTCCACTAAACCACCTGTGTTTCTTCTAGAAACTGAAACAATTGAACCTTTCTTTCTTCTTCTCCATTAGCTCTTAGAATTTGGGACCACTGCTCCTCCTTCCATGTGACCTCACAACTCCTCTTTCTTATGTAGTACAATAGATAACTGCTACTGCTAAGTCACTTCAGTCGTGTCCGACTCTGTGCGACCCCATAGATGGCAGCCCACCAGGCTCCCCCGTCCCTGGGGTTCTCCAGGCAAGAACGCTGGAGTGGGTTGCCATTTCCTTCTCCAATGCATGAAAGTGAAAAGTGAAAGGGAAGTCGCTCAGTCGTGTCCGACCCTCAGCAACCACATAGACTGCAGCCTTCCAGGCTCCTCCATCCATGGCATTTTCCAGGCAAGAGTACTGGAGTGGGGTGCCATTGCCTTCTCCGACAGTAGATAACGAGACTATATTATGAACTCCTCAGCCTTCAGCTGGCCTGGATACATGGTGCACAAGTCTTTTAGGTCTTTACCAGAATTTTTTCACTGTTGCCTAGAAAGAAATTGACAAGGGACACATTAAATATTGATGAGGTTTCAAAACTCATATTATACTATCCTACTCCTTATTCTGTAGTCAAAACAATAGGACATAGCTACCTGCTCAGGGAAAGCCTTTGTTCTGCTCCTCCCCTGATTCCCTACCCATAGTCACAAAAGTATTTTCAAAGGTAAGTTCATAAGTAACTCATTCTTAAAACCAACACAAATACAGAATAAATTATTCTTTCCATTCTGTTTGTGTATTGGCTTAATTTTGGACGACAAGATGTTAATCATTACCATACTCATTTAATTTTCTCTACTGCTTTATGGGTCTATCTTGCTCCTGAAATTAAGGCTTCATTCAGATAGCAAGTCATACCTTACTTATCTTTATTTATATATATATCCAAAATTCCTGACATCATCAGAATGGAATGGGATGAAGTAGGAACCAAAATCAAATGATAATTCGAAAGAAACATTTGTATGTATTTTTGAATTCCTCTGTCTCCATGAATAGGCATGAGATTCTGGAAGAACTTCTCAAGTATGAGGACCTTAAACCACAATGGAGCTAGCCACACAATCTTCTGCTTGCTGGGCATCCCTGGCCTTGAAGACCACTACATGTGGATTTCCATCCCCTTTGTTATTTCCTATGCCGCTGCCTTGCTTGGAAACAGCCTGTTCCTCTTCATTATCCTCACCAAGCACAGCCTCCATGAACCCATGTTCCTCTTCCCCTGCATGCTGTCTGGAGCAGACCTTGTCCTCTCTGCGTGCAGAGTCCC
>NW_011494856.1:73124-75976 GCF_000754665.1 Bison bison bison
GTCCATGGGGTCATGAAGAGTCGAACACATCTGAGTGACTTTCACACAGAACATCTGGTTTGATTTTTTGTCCTAATGTCGACCTTGGTCTTAGATGTTGTGCTAATTTTTGTTTCATATATGCCTATTCTCCGTGCTGTCTTCCACATCCCTTCCCAAGATGCTCCTCACAAAGCTCTCAACACGTGTGGCTCCCATATCTGTGTCATCATCCTCTTTTATGGACCTGGGATCTTCTCAGTTCTCACTCAGTGGTTTGGATACCACATTCCACTCCATATTTACATTTTTCTGGCCAATGTCTATATTCTTATTGCACCTACATTCAATCCCACGGTTCATGGGATTAAGACCAAGCAGATTCGGGACCTGGTAGTTCATTTGCTGTTTCCAAAGCAGATATGACTATAATAGTGGAAACTACCCTTGTGCTTTCCTCAGTAATGCTCATCATGCTTTAGGTTAGCTTTTGTATCAAGATGTGGAAGGGTACAGTGGAAATACTAATCAAATAATCTGTATCTTGTTGTCATAGAGCAATTTTATCAGGGATGGGTTTGTAAATGTTTCTTGCAATGTCTTTAGTAACTCATTAGATATCAGTGCCTTTGGGGTCTTAGTTCACTTTCTTATACATAGAATTCATAACTAGATTAGTTCACCTCCCTACTCCTAGGCTGGAGGTTAGAATGTAATGACCTGGAAACAGTGACCTTTCCTGGGTAATTGTTAAACTTTTATTTACTAGGGTATTCTATGCTTTGAATGGCTACATTTGTTTTATTCCTCTCATTCAGACATTTTCCTGCCATTTGCCCCCATGTTGTAGCTTTCTTCATATTTTTGCTTTGTAGACAATTATAAAATTCATATATATCTTAAAATTCATATGTATTCACCATTAACATAATGTGACCATAAATAATGAGCATATGTATCAGTAAATCTTTATCCTTTCAAAACATGAAACATAGCAAATGTTTACTAATTCTTTCATTTTATTTGTATTATCAACTGTTTGGAAGAAGGTACTCAACATGAGAGCAAATACAGTACAAACATGTAAGAGTACACTGAGCAAGCGTACATAAGAAACACACTGATATATGTAGAGGTGTAGCCAACGTGGCAGAGTCGGAAGACCCTAAGCTCACCTGCTTCCATGGGCAATCCCAAATTGCAACCATTTACAGAACAGCTATCAAGGAAAATGACCCTAAGACCAGCAGAAAAGCATCTCCACAACTAAAGATGTAATGAAAGAACCACAACAAGATGCGTAGTGGTGTCCTGTGTCTCCTGTATTGCAGGCAGATTCTTTATCATTGAGTAACCAGAAAAGCCCAGGAGAAAGAGAGGGTAGGACAAATTCAGAGAGTAGTGTTGACATATATGCACCACCATTTGTAAAATAGATAGCTAGTGGGATGCTGCTGTATAACACAGGGAGGTTATCTGTGATAACCTAGAGAAGTGGAACACGGAGGAGGTGGGAGGGAAACTTAAGAGGGAAGGGATATATGTATACTTATGGCTGATTCACATTGTATGGCAGAAACCAACAAAACATTGTAAAGCAATTATCCTCCAATTAAAAATATATATTTTAAAAAAGGTCTCTCTATTTTTCTGTATTTTCTCTCTCTTCTCCAGTTGGATAACTCTGTTGAAAGATCTAGGGTCTATTTTTGCAAGTGGGGGCACCTTGGTCCAGGGGTAATGCATTTGTAGTTTTGTCTTATGTGGAAAGATTCCCTTTGTACAGCCTATACTATTTTTCATGACTCCCAGCAATATTTGAGAGTAACTTAGTCCTCACACGATGCCTTCAGACTATATTGTCAAGCTTTCAGACATTTTCAGTCGGATAGTGTTTCCAATAAGGCTGACTATCTGCACAAATGCATACCAATAATCCTTCCCTACCCAACCCCTCCACTGTCCACACAAGCCAATTCGTCCTCCATGAGGTGCAGTCTGTTCCCCACTCCCTTGCACCTGTGAACGCCTCATGTCTTTCTTTGGCCAGTGGAATAATGTGGAAGTATTATATCCTATGCCCTGTGGATTCAGAGTGAAGTGAAGCAGGAACAACAGTCAGAAAGGGGATATATACATCAAGAAACAACTGAAATGAGGGATTTTAAATAAATTAATCATGAATGAAGCTACTGACACACATATTGTTAGGCTGTTGGCTCTTGGATATAAAGTCCAATATCACCCAAAGCATGAAATACAACTTGCTCTGACATACCCACAGCCATGTCCACGTGCCCTGTCAAAGAGTCCCAAAGCTATCACTGGCATACTTAACATATCTTATTACATGTACATTCATGTCTTTCAACAGTTTGCATTCAAATGCTGCCATTTCACCTACAACAACCGTCTGAATATTTCATTTGCCTCTGTGTCTTAACTGGAATTACATTTGTCTAGTCAAGAAAAAACCTCTGTATGTCCAGTAGCACATCTAATTCTTTATTTTTCCATTCCTCACACCTAGAAACATATTATTGTTAGTTAGCAGAGAAGGCGATGGCACCCCACTCCAGTACTCTTGCCTGGAAAATCCCGTGGATGGAGGAGCCACCAACACCAGTGGTGTTAATAGGACCTGGAAATGATTCTCTCACCATATTTAACAACACCTGTTCTAGTCCCAGCCCCCCAGTTCTGTTTTTTTTTTTTTCAAATGGAGTGCCAGAAGTCCTGCAGAGAATTTACCAGCACTCTGTTCCAAACTGTGGCTGATTTTGGTGGATCTGAAGCTGAAAAGACCTTGCCACTGTGAGGAGCATCCTGCTGCTGCTGCTTCTGAGTCGCTTCAGTCATGTCCAACTCTGTGC
>NW_011494856.1:76359-82991 GCF_000754665.1 Bison bison bison
GCCTGGAGAATCCCAGGGACAGGGGAGCCTGGTGGGCTGCCGTCTCTGGGGTCGCACAGAGTCGGACACGACTGAAGCGACTTAGCAGCAGTAGCAGCAGCATTAAAAATGACAAATTTCCCCTCCCTTTAGCAAAACCACCAACACCAGTGGTGTTAATATCACTGGAAACTATTCTCTCACCATATTTAACAACACCTGTTCTAGTCCCAGCCCCCCAACTCCGGGTTTGTTTTTTTTAATGGAGTGCCAGAAGTCCTGCAGAGAATGTACCAGCACTCTGGTCCAAACTGTGGCTGATTTTGGTGGATCTGAAGCTGAAAAGACCTTGCCACTGTGAGGAGCATCCTTAGAGGCTGGTAAAAGGACCATCCAACGGCAAAGATCAGGACTCAGCATCCTGGGACTGCAATCACCTTGACGAAGTCTGGAAAATACCTTTGAAATGCTGCCGGCAGTTCATGAGTGCATGCATGCTACGTCACTTCAGTCATGTCTGCCTCTGTGCAACGCTATGGACTGTAGCCTGCCAGGCTCCTCTGTCCATGGGATTCTCCAGGCAAGAACAGTGGAGTGGGTTGCTATGCCCTTATCCAACCAGCAGTTCATAGTCCTAGCCAAATTCTGTAGGTCACATACCACTCCACGTAAATGATCTCTGTGTTCCCATCACCCTCTCTAATCTGTCTCCAGCTCTCCACACAAGGAAGCCCCAGGTGCTGCAGGTTTCAGGAGGAAACATGAACCCAGTCAGCCTCCCAGCAAACTTTTACTCACCTTCTGTTCTCATTCACAGAAACTCCAGCAACCAAAAGTTCACCCACTCAATGCCCACAATGTTCAGGGTTTTGACAACTTCCTCATCTGCATTTTTCTAACTCTACAAGAGACACCAGCTTCTATAGTTCCACAAGAAATCTACCACTAGATCAAAATGTGAAACACTAAATTCACCAACCTTAAAGTTCTAACTCCCCAAACATTTTTATATTTTTATGACGTTTAAGGCGACTTAGACAAACCATGTTCCACAATCTACTTTATCCCCCATCCCATTTGTTTTAATTTATTCACAGACACATTGTATGTTTTTAAGTAAATTTTAAAAATATATATTTTGGTCTATAGTTGATTTAGAATGTTATTTTAGTTTCTACTGTACAAGAAAGTGAATTAGTTATACACACACTCATATATATCCCCTCTTTTCAACCTTCTTTATCCATATATATCTATATAGGTCACTACAGAGTGGAGAAGAGTTCCTTGTGCTATAGACAAGGTCCTTGAGCACGTGCAAGCTCCATCACTCAGTTATATTGGATTCTTTGCAACCCCATGGACTGTAGCCCACTAGGCTCCTCTGTCCATGGGATTCTCCAGGCAAAAATACTGGAGTGGGTTGCCATGCCCACTTCCAGGGACTTCCAGATCCAAGGATCAAACCTGAATCTCTTATGTCTCCTGCATTGGCAACTGGGTTCTTTACCACTAGTACCACCTGGGAAGCCCAGAAAAGGTCCTTATTGGTTTTCTATTTTATATACACTTTATATTTTGTAATTAATCACTGTTATCTCTCCATTGCAGTACCTGCAGCATTTTAATTGTCTGTCATTTTTGCCATCCCTTGCCCAAACACATAGGAACTCAATTAGCATGAAGAAAGAACTTCTTAGGAAAGAATGCTTTTCCTCCATGGAATTCACATGGATTGAACAATAAGAAACCAGAGGGCTCACTTTGTAAGATCCCTGCACTACCACAAACAAGATGACACTTTTTCTATAATTCAGAGGGTTTTATTTCATTTTACTTAATGTCATGAGCTATTTAATTGAAAAAATCATGACGGGATCTTAGTAAATGCCACCCATAATCTATGCTGTTTCTCTTAAGATTGGCATTAGTAAAAGACATACAATCTAAATATAAATATATTTCTAAGTAAAAACAATTCACTAGAATGACATCTCAATAAAAATTTACATATTTATATAAAACTACAAAAGAGAAAAAAGGATATTGTTTTAAAATGATGAAATAGACAAGTTTCTTTCCTGATTATACTGAACAAAACACGTCCACCATTCCATTATAAGCCTTCATTAGTTGATCTGAAAAGAGAGTTCTTCAGGTTCATTTCCTTGCAGAGCCATGTGAGCACTGAACTGTTCCCTCCAAGTCAAGTCCCCACACCATCATCCCTCACCTTGGAAGGTTTTTGATGGCTCCTGGTGACTCAAGTTCCATTATCCATACAACGCTTTTCTCCTGCATTTCCTTGCTTGGGTGGGGTGCACCTGAAAAAAATCATAAGGATGGCTTTTAGCAAAAAGAGCTATGAGATCCTTGCACAGCAAATACCACCTAACCCAATGTCCAGGCACAGGTTCTTAGGGACTAAGAAGCTGAAGCCAGACAAGATCTTCAGTAGAAGGAGACCGTGTGCAGAAAGCTCTTGCCTGTTTTCCACTGGGCTGCCAGGAGCACCTCAACCAGAGGGTCTTCCACATAGTCCACCTGCTGGAGGCATTCGCAGAGCTCACAGATGATAAGACCCAAGGGTGGCATCCTCGGGGTCATCGTCCATATGTCAATGAGAGGGTTCCTATTCTTCTGACAATTCTTTATGTGAAGTCACTAGAACAGGTCCCATTCATAGCAAACCCAACCAGCACAAAGATCACCCATTCAATACCAAAGATATTCAGTGTTGTTACATTTGCCCAACTGCTTTTATCTACACCCTCCCCCAAGACAGCAACTTCCCAAGATCCATCCAGATCTCTGCACTACATCTAAATCTGAAGCAGGACACTCATCAACCTTCAACTGTCAACCCTCCAATCTTTTGTTATTTTTTCAGCTCTAAGGACTCTTAGACAAACCATGTCCCACCATCCATTTCATCCAGTCCCATTCCCTTTAACTTTTCCATGTACACTTTCTATGTTGAGTTTCCTCACTGGAGTCACTCCTTTGGAACACCAGCTGCACTTTTACATGCTTTATCATATTTGCCTCCTCCATACCCCTACAGACAGGAAATCAACCAAAAATATTTTCTCAATTCCTTCCAGTGAATGTTCTGACAAAAGTAAGATCTCCTGGACAGATCATTTCTCTCTCTTATAAAGGGAGAGAAATTTCCAACATTCCCTATTTCCATTTTATGTTCCCATCATTGGAGATGATCATCTCAACATACCATCTGATCCCTTTCCCATTCCTCCCTGACTAACTCATCAGATGAAAGACTGACCTTGAAGCTCATTAAATCTACCCAGAAAGAAACCCTCACCTCCCTACCGCCAGCACTGCCCCATTGGATAAGTACACCCCATCACCAGTGTGGAAAGACAGAAAATTGACATTGTTTCTAAATTCTTCCCTCTCTCTCCTCTTCAGCATGTTCTGTCCTTTCAACTCCACCATCTTCCTATGATCCCACAGCTTCTCCCCCTGTCCAGAGCTTCCACCTTACTGCTCAATCCACACTCCTCCTCGGGAAATCCTCTACTAGATCATCCCATGCCACCAGGTCCACCCTTGCTCCATCCTGCCTTTGCTCTGTAAATAAAGTCCACATCAACCTTCTGACATAGCAAGATACCTCATTCAACCAGGACAACTCCCCTTTCCTGTATTTTCTCCTGTAAGTTACACAAGCCTAGGTCTCATTGCTGGTCAGACCCAAGATGATTCACTTCCCTACAGATAGAATCCATGTTTAGAGGAGTTCAATACTCAATGAACCTTTTATGCATGAAGAAAATCCACTTGAGGAAAGAGTGCTTTACCCTGTAGAATTCATTCAGCTTGAACAGTAAGAAACAAAAGTGTTCCTTTTGTAAGATCCAACCCCTACCAAAAATTAGGAGATCCATTTTCTATAAACTAGAAGCTTTTATTTCATTCCATGAATATTGAATTGAACAGATTATGCTGAAATTTTAGCAATCAATGCCTACTATTATCAAACCTGAGTTTCTATGAAACTTGCAGTTACCAAAATACATACAATCTAAAAATAGATTTCTAAAGTTCAAACATTAAATATAATCCTATCTCACTAAAAAGAAAAATTCATTTATACTGATGCACAATACAAAAATGACAAAGGAAATTGTATTAAAATGATGAAGTAAAAACAAATGATGGAATGGAAACGGTGTGGGGTTTGTTTGTTCTTCCCTGAATGTCCTTCAGTGCATCACTGGTCCATTGTAAACCTTGGTCTCTTGATGTGGATAATGGAGTCCTCTAGGTTAACTTCCTCGAAGAGCCCTGTGAGCCCTGAAGTGTTCCTTCCAGGTCAAGAATCCATACCATCGTCCCCCACCGTAGAAGGGTTTGGATGCCTCCAGGGCATTCATGTTACTTTGCAGAAAAAGATTTCCTTCTCCACTTCCTTCCCAGGCTGGAGTGTACCTGGAAAAATTTATGTAGATGGCTTTTAGCAGAAAGGCCTTGGAAGCCGCTTCTGACAGAAAATAACCACCTAGCCCAATGTCCAGACACAAGTACTAACCACGAGGAGCTGCAAGCAGACAAGATCCTCAGCAGAAGCAGACCGTGTGCAGAAAGCTCTTGCCAGTTTTGCGCTCGGCTGCCAGGAGCACCTGGACCAGAGAGTCCTCCAGGTTGTCTGCCTGCTGGAGGCGTTCGCAGAGCTCACAGATGATGAAAGACCCAAGCGTGGCGTCCTCCAAGTTGTCAGCCATGTCCACGTTGATCACGTGCACAGGCTGGAAGGTCTCCTGCTCTCGGACCCACAGCTCCTCCACCACCCTGTCGTAGACACTCTCCACACAGGTGAAGATGACGTCAAAGCGACCTCGGCACTCTTGAAGTCTTTCTGGGCGAGGAATTCAACCAACAGCTTTTCTGCATGTGGATTTTCTGGCAAAATAAGTTCACCTGGACAAATCATTTCTCTTTCTTTCAAAGGGCTCCTAAATCTCCCTACTTCAATTTTGTGGTCCCATCATTGGAAAAGATCATCTCAGCCGACTCCTACTCCCTCTCCATTCCTGACCGTGACTGTCCATCCTCAGATGAGAGACTGATCTTGAATACCACTGACTCTACCAGGAAGGAAAACCGTCATCTCCTTACCACTGCCCCCTTCAGATATAGATGCACATGCTCACATGTGGGGAAAGACAGAAATTGAGAGTGCTTCTATATCCATCCCTCTCTCTTCTCTTCATCAAGTCTTTTCAACTCCAGCACCTGCCTCTGCTCCCACAGCTTCTCCCGCTATGCAGAGCCACCTCCCTACTGCTCAGTGCACTCCTGTCCTCAGGATGTCCTGTACTCCCTGATCCCTCCAGAACCATGGCACTCCATGCCACCTACACGGATAACAAAGTCCGCACTTACTTTCTGATAGTCAGTAAACTACTTCACCATCCCAACTACCTCTCCTTTATTTTCTCCTGTGAGTCATATAGGACCTGGTGGCACAGCTGGTCAGAACCAAGAATGTTTCACTGCCGAGCAATGAGGATCCATTTTCAGAGGAACACAAAACACAAAACAACAAATGTTTGAAGCAAGAAGTAAATTCTCAAGAGAAAAGAATGCTTTTCTACATGGGATTTATAGGCTTTGAAAAAAAGGAAATCAAGACACCCAGTTGGTAAGATCCATCCCCTACCATAAATGAGAAGACACATTTTCTCTTTTTTTCTTTTTATATAAATTTATTTATTTTAATTGCAAGTTAATTACTTTACAATTTTGCATTGGTTTTGCCATACATCAACATGAATCCACAACAGTATACACATGTTCCCCATCCGGAATCCCCCCTTCCACCTCCCTCCCCATACCATCCCTCTGCGTCATCCCAGTGCACCAGGCCCAAGCATCCAGTATCATGCATCGAACCTGGACTGGTGATTCGTTTCATATATAATATTATACATATTTCAATGCCATTCTCCCAAATCATCCCACCGTCTCCCTCTCCCACAGAGTCCAAAAGACTGTTCTATACATCTGTGTCTCTTTTGCAGTCTCGAATACAAGGTTATCGTTACCATCTTTCTAAATTCCATATATATGCATAAGTATACTGTATTGGTGTTTTTCTTTCTGGCTTACTTCACTCTGTATAATAGGCTACATTTTCATCCACCTCATTAGAACTGATTCAAATGTATTCTTTTTAATGGCTGAGTAATACTCCATTGTGTATATGGGCCACAGCTTTCTTATCCATTCATCTGCTGATGGACATCTAGGTTGCTTCCATAACCTGGCTATTATAAACAGTTTTGGGATGAACATTGGGGTACACGTGTCTCTTTCAATTCTGGTTTCAGTGTGTATGCTCAGCAGTGGGATTGCTGGATCATAAGGCAGTTCTATTTCCAGTTTTTTAAGGAATCTCCACACTGTTCTCCATAGTGGCTGTACTAGTTTGCATTCCCACCAACGGTGTAAGAGGGTTCCCTTTTCTCCACACCCTCTCCAGCATTTATTGCTTGTAGACTTTTGGATAGCAGCCATTCTGACTGGCGTGAAATGGTACCTCATTGTGGTTTTGATTTGCATTTCTCTGATAATGAGTGATGTTGAGCATCTTTTCATGTGTTTGTTAGCCATCTGTATGTCTTCTT
>NW_011494856.1:83091-83982 GCF_000754665.1 Bison bison bison
CCAGCTCCGAAGGACCTGACTCGGAATCCTTTCCTCCTGAGGATGCGGTGGGCCTCCATGCTCCTGTTCATGTTGCTCATGCAGACCACAGCCACACTGAGTGGATATGAGGGCATGGTGGCGGCCACTTGGGACTCTAGTCAGACGCCCGGACTTCAGGGGCTGAGGGAACTCTGAAGGCCAGGGGATGACCGACTGGGTCCAGCTCTTCCAAGGAGTGTTAGAGTCAAAGAAGAAAGAGGGCGTTTATATGGAGGCACTTGTCCTCAGTGGGAGGGGAAATCTTGATTGATGATTGGCTTAACTCTTGACTGATTGGATTTGAATGGTGGGCTGGGAGCAGAGAACCCAGTGCTGTATTCTGAACAATTCCATTGATGCAATCACCCAACCTCAATGCCATTGTGTGCCCACCCAACCCCCACCCCCTCCTGAGCATTTTGCCATCTCCAGTTAACTCCATCTGTGCCTGTGTTTATGGGGCTATACTTGGTATCAGGCAAAACAGCTAGACTACTCACTGGCTTCTCACCAGCCTTCCAAAGAACTGAAGACATGTATGTGGAAAAGGTCTTTGAGATTCCTGATCCTCCTAATCCAATGATGCAAGAATCACAGTGGTTGCTCCCCAGATTTTCATATTAGAATTGATACTCTGGCAGAGCAGTTGTGAACCGTGAACTTCCAGATGTTCAAGCTGGTTTTAGAAAAGGCAGAGGAACCAGGGATCAAATTGTCAACATCTGCTGTATTATCGAAAAAGCAAGAGCATTCCTGAAAAACATCTATTTCTGCTTTATTGACTATGCCAAAGCCTTTGACTGTGGGGATCACAATAATCTGGAAAATTCTGAAAGAGTTGGAAATACCAGACCACCTGACCTGCCTCTT
>NW_011494856.1:84082-84845 GCF_000754665.1 Bison bison bison
CAGGAGTTGCTTGTATATTTTTGAGATTAGTTGTTTGTTAGTTGCTTCATTTGCTATTATTTTCTCCCATTCTGAAGGCTGTCTTTTCACCTTGCTTAGAGTTTCCTTTCTTGTGCAGAAGCTTTTAAGTTTAATTAGGTCCCATTTGTTTATTTTTGCTTTTATTTCCAATATTCTGGGAAGTGGGTCATAGAAGATACCTTTTCTTAAATTAAAGAGTATTATTTTGATTTATTTCATTTTGTTTTATTTAAATAAGCTACATAGTTCAACAAATAGGGCTTGGATTTTAGTAATAAATGCGACCATGGAATACACCAATTTATAATTTTATTTCATAAATACGCTATTGGATTAAACGAATCATGCTTGGATTTTCCCGAAAAAGCTACACATGATCTATCCTGAGTTTCTAATAAAGCAGGCATTCATCAAAGACATACATTCTAAAAACAAAAATATTTCCAATTCAATATAATTTCCACTCAATGTATTCCTATCCCACTTACACCACACCAAAAGGACAAAAGGAAATTAGTATCCATATAGATCAATAAAATAGACATTGTTCCTTTTTCTCAGAATATCCTTCAATGCATTGCTTGTCCTGGACCCTGTGATCAGCCTTGATAGTCCATCCAGTAAAGAGAGTCCTCAAGATTAACCTCCTTGCAGAACCCTGTGAGCACTGAGTTCTTCCTTCCAAGTCCAGTTCCACACTGTTGTTCCCCACATTGGAAGGGTTCGCATGTCTACCAGTGTT
>NW_011494856.1:84945-86559 GCF_000754665.1 Bison bison bison
AGAACAGTCGCTCAATCGTGTCCGACTCTAGTGACCCCATGGACTGCAGCCAACCAGGCTCCTCCGTCCATGGGATTTTCCAGGCAAAAGTACTGGAGTGGGGTGCCATTGCCTTCTCCAGTTTTCAAGTACAGCTCTGTCCAAACACTCTATAATGAAATATAGTAATTTTCATTTCTATTTCTTTTGTCAATTTACAGAGTTTACCTAGCAAGGATATAGACTTAAAAATTATGAACCATACACCAAACAATAAGGAGAGACAGTCTTATTCCTTCAAAATGGTTCAGGAGTAACACCCATTTAGAAACTCACAGATTTTTGTCTCTGTGCCTCTGTCAATTGTAGTGATTGTCACATTGAAGGAGTCCTACCTCAGTGAACACACTTGATCTTCTCCAAGTATGAATCCCAAAGCCAGGACATTAACATTGACCCAGAATGATGGGTAAGGTAACTTTGGACCCCAGGCCACCAAATCGGAAAATCTGGGAGTGAAGCCCAGAGATCTGGGATGTACAAAGCCCGTCAGATGATCACAATGTACACCAAGGTGTGAGAACAACTGACCCAAAGCAGGGGTTTCTGAGCCTCGATTGGAACTTGGAAGCTGTGAGAATTTGTTCAAAACAGGGCATCAAGAATACAAGGGAAGCAGGACATTCAAAAGAGAAAAATCTTGTCAAAGAAACACCAGGCATAAATGAAAAGGTAGTCAGAAGCTACATATAGCATGAAATTGTATTGGAGTAGTGACACAAACCTGAAGGCGTCTAACAAACCTTGTAGAGCAAGATCTTGGGCTCAAAGTGAAACAGAACAGGACCCTATGGTCTTTCCCCACTATGTCCTCTGCCTGCCTTTGTCTGTGAAAAAAAAATTAGCTAAAAGATAAGCTTAATCAATGAAGCAAGAGAATGCAGAAATAAAGGAGAACAAACCATCTAACAAAACTAAATAATAATAGTTGAATCATTAAGTATTAAAACATCTACTTCTGCTTCATTAACTACAAATAAAGCCTTTGACTGTGTGGATCACAACAAACTGTGGAAAATTCCTAAAGAGATGGGAATACCAGACACTGTTACTGCCTCCTGAGAAACCTCTATGCAGGTCAAGAAGCAACAGTTAGAGCCAGACATGGAACAACAGACTGGTTCCAATTTGGGAAAGGAGTATGTCAAGCCTGTATAGTGTCACCCTGCTTATTTAGCTTCTGTGAAAAGTACATCATGTGAAATGCCAAACTGGGTGAAACACAAGATGGAATCAAGGTTGCCTGGAGAAATATCAATACCCTCAGATATGCTGATGACACCACCCTTATGGCAGAAAGCAAAGAGGAATTAAAGAGCCTCTTGAGGAAGGTGAAAGAGGAGAGGGAAAAAGCTGGCTTAAAAACTCAGTATTCAGAAAACTATGATCATGGCATCCAGTTCCATCACTCCATGGCAAATAGATGGGGAAACAATGGAAACAGTGAGAGCCTTTATTTCCTTGGGCTCCAAAATCACTGCAGATGGTGACTGCAGCCATGAAATTAAAAGACACCTACTCCTTGGAAGAAAAGCTATGACCAACCTAGACAGCATATCAAAAAGCAGAGACATT
>NW_011494856.1:86659-87440 GCF_000754665.1 Bison bison bison
TTTGCATTTCTCTGATAAGGAGTGATGTTGAGCATCTTTTCATGTGTTTGTTAGCCATCTGTATGTCTTCTTTGGAGAAACGTCTATTTAGTTCCTTGGCCCATTTTTTGATTGGGTCATTGATTTTTCTGGAATTGAGCTGCAGGAGTTGCTTGTATATTTTTGAGATTAGTTGTTTGTCAGTTGCTTTATTTGCTATTATTTTCTCCCATTCTGAAGGCTGTCTTTGCACCTTGCTTAGAGTTTCCTTTGTTGTGCAGAAGCTTTTAAGTTTAATTATGTCCCATTTGTTGATTTTTGCTTTTATTTCCAATATTCTGGGAAAAGGGTCATAGAGGATACATTTTATTAAATTAAAGAGTATTATTTTGATTTATTTCATTTTGTTTTATTTAAATAAGCTACATAGTTCAACAGATAGGGCTTGGATTTTAGTAATAAATGTGACCACAGACTACACCGATTTATAATCTTATTTCATAAATGCGTGATTTGATTAAACAAATCATGCTTGGATTTTCCCCAAAAAAGCTACATATGATCTACCCTGAGTTTCTAATAAAGCACTCATTCATCAAAGACATACAATCTAAAAGCAAAAATATTTCCAATTCAATATAATTTCCACTCAGTGTATTCCCATCCCACTTAAGAAAAAAACAACCCGTCGTATCAACACACCATGCCGAAAGAACAAAAGGAAATTAGTATCCATATAGATCAATAAAATAGACACTGTTCCTTTTTCTCAGAATATCCTTCAATGCATTGCTTGTCCCTG
>NW_011494856.1:87540-88588 GCF_000754665.1 Bison bison bison
CACTTTCTATGTTGAGTTTCCTCACTGGAGTCACTCCTTTGGAACACCAGCCGCACTTTTACATGCTTTATCATATTTGCCTCCTCCATTCCTCTACAGACAGGAAACCAACCAAAAATATTTTCTCAATTCCTTCCAGTGAATGTTCTGACAAAAGTAAGATCTCCTGGACAGATCATTTCTCTCTCTTATAAAGGGTCCCCAACATTCCCTATTTGCATTTTGTGTTCCCATCATTGGAGATGATCATCTCAACAGACTATCGGATCCCTTTCCCATTTCTGCCCTGACTGCCTCAACATCAGATGAAAGACTGACCTTGAAGCTCATTGAATCTACCCGGAAAGAAACCCTCAACTCCCTACCGCCAGCACTGCCCCACGTGGATAGGTACACCCCGTCACCAGTGTGGAAAGACAGAAAATTGACTTTGCTTCTAAATTCTTCCCTCTCTCTCCTCTTCAGCATGTTCTGTCCTTTCAACTCCATCATCTTCCTATGATCCCATGGCTTTTCCTCCTGTCCAGAGCGTCCACCTTACTGCTCAATCCACACTTCTCCTTGGGAAAACCTTTACTAGCTCATCCCATGCCTCCAGGTCCACCCTTGCTCCATCCTGCCTTTGCTCTGTAAATAAAGTCCACATCAACCTTCTGACATAGCAAGATACCTCATTCAACCAGGCCAACTCCCCTTTCCTTTACTTTCTCCTGTAAGTTTCTCCAGTAAGCCTAGGTCTCATTGCTGGTCAGACACAAGATGATTCACTTCCCTATAGACAGAATCCAAGTTTCAGTTCAGTTCAGTTCATTTGCTCAGTTGTGTCCGACTCTTTGCCACCCTATGAATCGCAGCACGCCAGACCTCCCTGTCCATCAACTTCCGGAGTTCACTCAGACTCATGCCCCTCGAGTCAGTGATGCCATCCAGCCATCTCATCCTCTGTTGTCCCCTTCTCCTCTTGCCCCCCAATCCCTCCCAACATCAGAGTCTTTTCCAATGAGTCAACTCTTGCATGAGGTGGCCAAAGTACTGGAGTTTCAGCTTT
>NW_011494856.1:88688-91232 GCF_000754665.1 Bison bison bison
CTGCTTTATTGACTATGCCAAAGCCTTTGACTATGTGGATCACAATCAACTGTGGAAAATTCTGAAAGAGATGGGAATACCAGACCACCTGATCTGCCTCTTGAGAAATTTGTATGCAGGTCAGGAAGCAACAGTTAGAACTGGACATGGAACAACAGACTGGTTCCAAATAGGAAAAGGAGTTCGTCAAGGCTGTGTATTGTCACCCTATTTGTTTAACTTATATGCAGAGTACATCATGAGAAACGCTGGGCTGGAAGAAACACAAGCTGGAATCAAGATTGCCAGGAGAAATATCAATAACCTCAGATGTGCAGATGACACCACCCTTATGGCAAAACGTGAAGAGGAACTCGAAAGCCTCTTGACGAAAGTGAAAGTGGAGAGTGAAAAAGTTGGCTTAAAGCTCAACATTCAGCAAACGAAGATCATGGCACCTGGTCCCATCACTTCATGGGAAATAGATGGGGAAACAGTGGAAACAATGTCAAACTTTATTTTCTTGGGCTCCATAATCACTGCAGATGGTGATTGCAGCCATGAAATTAAAAGACACTTATCTTCGGAAGGAAAGTTATGACCAACCTAGATAGCATATTGAAAAGCAGAGACATTACTTTGCCAACAAAGGTCCGTCTATTCAAGGCTATGGTTTTTCCAGTGGTCATGTATGGATGTGAGAGTTGGACTGTGAAGAAGGCTGAGCGCCGAAGGATTGATACTTTTGAACTGTGGTGTTGGAGAAGACTTGTGAGAGTCCCTTGGACTGCAAGGAGATCCAACCAGTCCATTCTAAAGGAAATCAGTCCTGAATATTCATTGGAAGGACTGATGCTGAAGCTGAAACTCCAGTACTTTGGCCACCTCACGTGAAGAGCTGACTCATTTGAAAAGAACCTGATGCTGGGAAAGATTGAGGGCAGGGGGAAAAGTGGACAGAGGATGAGATGGTTGGATGGCATCACCAACTCAATAAACATAGGTTTGGGTGGACTCCGGGAGTTGGTGATGGACAGGGAGGCCTCGCGTGCTGCAGTTCATGGGGTCTCAAAGAGTCGGACATGACTGAGTGACTGAACTGAATTGAACTTTGAGAAACTACACAGGAATTCATCATATATATCTTCCTTTGGAGCTCCGAAAAATCCACTTCAAACCTTGGAAAGCCCAGGTTTTCAACTTTAACCATAATTTCTTGTTCAACCTCCTAAGTTGAAGGACAGTCAGAGAGTTGAAAGAAAAGCTCACATGTTAGGATGTCATCCAGTATAGAGCTGGAATATTGCAGTGAGTAGAAATACAAGAAAATCATTGTTTTCATGCAATAAAAACATTTCCCTACTTGTTTGAGGCCCCAAATGCAGAATTTCTGAAACAACATAGATATACCAATGGATGCACCAGCATACCAACATTTAATTTTTTTTTCTAATTTTTCCTTCCACATTAAACACTGTCATTTCGTACAAGGAATTAATCTAAATTGACCACAAGTATTCAGAATTATTTTTTTCTGTCAGCTTTCTCCTCAGCTTCCTGAGTTCCAAACACTCTTATCCCTGAAAAGATCCTTGAGACACTAAAGTGGGTTCTAGGCCATAGTTCAGATTTTAACCTCAGAAATAAGCCCAGATCTGGCTGGAAGACAGTCTTGAAGTAAAAGAATGAGGAACAGTAGCCATTGTATGTTACTACTGTTCATGGTCCCTCAGATCTGAATGATAAGCAGCCACCTGAGAAAACAACGTCTTTGGGCATGAGAAGGCTTGGGTTTCCTCTACCTGAATCTATGTTTCCCAAAGGGAAAAGAGGGGGGAGTATAAATTAGGAGTATGGGATTAACAGATACAAACTACTATACAGAAAATAGATAAGCAACAAAAACTTAATATATGCCCCTGCTGCTGCTGCTGCTAAGTCGCTTCAGTCGTGTCCGACTCTGTGCGACCCCAGAGATGGCAGCCCACCAGGCTCCGCCATCTTTGGGATTCCCCAGCCAAGAACACTGGAATGGGTTGCCATTTCCTTCTCCAGTGCATTAAAGTGAAAAGTGAAAGTGAAGTCACTCAGTCGTGTCCGACTCTTCTCGACCCCATGGACTTCAGCCTACCAGGTTCCTCCGTCCATGGGATTTTCTGGGCAAGAGTACTGGAGTGGGGTGCCATTGCCTTCTCCGAGTGTATGCCACAGGGAACTATATTCAATAACTTGAAATAACCCAAAACAGAAAATAATCTGGAAACATGTATATGTATGTATACAACTGCATCACTTTGCTGTACACCTGAAAACTTACACAATATTGTACATCAACCAGACTTCGAATTTTTAAAGCTTTTTTTTCCCCTATAGCCAGTAAGTTTTGAATGTTATAAGTGTCTTTATTATTACTTTTTTTTTCAATTTTTCAAAGTCTATTCTGTAAAAAGTACATTGCCCTCAAAATCCTTATATCTTTCTGTAATTACTCCTACAAAAAAAACCCATATTCTCCAGACACTTTTTTATGTGAAGTCAGTAGACACTCTCTTGTATTAGTATATC
>NW_011494856.1:91332-93649 GCF_000754665.1 Bison bison bison
ATCCGCCACAGGTATACATATGTTTCCCATCCTGAACCCTCCTCCCTCCCCATACTATCCCTCTGGGTCGTGATTTCTAATTTTATTTCATAAATAAGCCATTGGATTAAACAAATCATGCTTGGATTTTCCCCTAAAAAAGCCACACATGGTCTACCCTGAGTTTCTAATAAAGTAGGCATTCATCAAAGACAAACACTCTAAAAGCAAAAATATTTCTAATTCAATATAATTTCCATTCAATGTATTCCCATCCCACTTAAGAAAAAACAACCCGTCGTATTGATACACCACACCAAAAGGACAAAAGGAAATTAGTATCCATATAGATCAATAAAATAGACACTGTTCCTTTTTCTCAGAATATCCTTCAATGCATTGCTTGTCCTGGGCTCTGTGATCAGTCTTGATAGTCCATCCAGTAAAGAGAGTCCTCGAGATTAACCTCCTTGCAGAACCCTGTGAGCATTGAGTTCTTCCTTCCAGGTCCAGTTCCACACCATCGTTCCCCACATTGGAAGGGTTGGCATGTCTACCGGTGTTCCATGCTCCCCGTGCCATGTGATGCTGTCCTCCTCCACCTCCTTCACTGGGTGGGGTGTACCTGACAACAGATCATACAGAGATGGCCTTTAGCAGAAACGGCTTTGAAGAAGCCTCTCCCAGAAAATACCCAGCAGCTCAAGAGTCCAGGCACGGGTTCTTACCGACAAAGGAGCTGAAACCAGCCAAGATGCTTCCTCAGTAGAAGCAGACCATGTGCAGAAAGCTCCTTCCTGTTTTCTCCTTCGGTGCCTGGAGCAGCTCGGCCAGATGACTTTGCGTGTCGTCTGCCTGCTGGAGACCCTGGCAGAGCTCACAGATGATCGAGGCTCCAAGGCTGGCTGCCTCCAGGGTGTCGTCTATGTCCACGTTGACGACTGGCACAGGCTGCCAGGTCTCCTGATCCCTGGCACACAGGTCGGCCACCACCCGGTTATAGGCCCTCTGCCCACAGGTGAAGATGACGTCAAAGGGATCTGGGCACTCTTGAAACCTTTCTGGGCCAGGCTTGATTCTCTCATTTCTTTTCAGGATGTGTAAGACTCCATTCCTTTTGTAGCGCTTTTGGTCTTTAGAGGAGAGGTCGCTGTGCATCTTCTTGTAGGACGTGGAGAAGTCGTAGAGCACGGGTGGCTTGCGTGCCCCTCCTGGGAGCCTCACGTGGGATCCGGCTCCAAAAGACCTGACATGGAACCCGTTCTTGCTGAGGACGCGGTGGGCTTCCATGCTCCTGTTGACATTGCTCATGCACACCACGGCCACCCTAAGTGGGGAGGAGGGCATGGCTGCAGCCTCTTGGGACTCTAGCTGGACAGAAGGACTTCAGGGTCTGAGGGGGACTCTGAAGGCCAGAGAGATGACCAGCTGGGTCCAGTTTTGAAATGAGCATTTGAATCAGAGAAGAGAGAAGGCCTTTATATGGGGGCATGGGCCCAATGTGGGCGGAGACCTCTTGATTGGTGATTGGCTTAACTCTTGAGTGATTGGATTTAGACAGTGGACCCAATGGGGTGACCAGGACAACCCAGTGATCCAATCACCCAATTCAACTGCCAGTAGGTGTCCATCCTGCTCCCTTGCCACCCTGGAGGCCTTTGCCAGGTACAGTTAACCCTGTATGTGCCTGTGTGTATGAGGCTGAGATTGGCAATTCAATCACCTGAATATCTGCTCTCCACCCTGGCCTCCTCCCATGTGGGATTGTTTTATAGTCTCTGCTTCGTCCTCTGGGTCACATTTGCAAGAGGCTACTAAGCATATTAGACTTATCCAGACTACTTTCAAGTTTGTCATCCATCTCTCTAGTGACCTGAGAACATGCATGTGGAAAGTATGTTTGAAGTTTTCAAACTTACAGTTAATTCATTATACATAGAATTGCAACCGTTTTTTCATATTTATTTCCCTCAGTTGATAATCTAGAATTGTAATTTTGTTAAATTACAGCAGAAACACATAATTTTGGCCACAAATAACAAGATTCACCAGTGTACAAAGCAACTGTTTGGAAAACATCCCTCCTGTTAGTGTGGCAGGAGTTTCAAGAACACACACATCCTCCATTTGATTTTCTTCAATTCATGATGCTTCTCCAGGGACTCAAGCCACCTCCATGGCTTTCCCATGTTTTCAAGTACTGCTGCTGCTGCTGCTGCTAAGTCGCTTCAGTCATGTCTGACTCTGTGCGACCCCATGGACGGCAGCCAACCAGGCTCCTCCATCCATGGGATTTTCCAGGCAAAAGTACTGGAGTGGGGTGCCATTGCCTTCTCCA
>NW_011494856.1:93749-93913 GCF_000754665.1 Bison bison bison
GGAGAAATATCAATAACCTGAGATATGCAGATGACACAACCTTTATGGCAGAAAATGAAGAGGAACTGAAAAGCCTCTTGATGAAAGTGAAAGACGAGAGTGAAAAAGTTGGCTTAAAGCTCAACATTCAGCAAACGAAGATCATGGCATCTGGTCCCATCACT
>NW_011494856.1:94013-98260 GCF_000754665.1 Bison bison bison
CCCTTTTCCTTGAAGCAAAAGAGTGAACATGGCTCAGCGGTGGAACCAGCCATTCCTTGACAAGCCAGAGGCCTGCATCAAGAGGAGGGCTCCTCATCAACCCATTTACACTCTCATCTCACTCAACTCAATGTCACACTTCTGCCTCTTGCAAGATTGCTGGAAAAAAGTAATAATAAACATAGCTACTTAAAATTAAAAAATAAATAAATAATAAAGACTTTTAAAAAGAGAGAGAGAGCAGGGAGGCAGTTGTAGCTGTGAGAATAAGCAAGGGTTGAGTGTTACATAATCCTTCTAAATTGCATCTCCAGACCATCCACAGTGAAACAGTGAAGAGTGCACTCACAGGCTTCATCCCTCACTGCTCAGAGGGGCATGAATGTTTTGCATCGCAGGTTGTTTATATACAAGCACCAAGGGCAGTCCTTGCATAAACTCAGATATGCAGATGGCACCATCCTTATGGCAGAAAGTGAAGAAGAACTAAAGAGCCTTTTGATGAAAGTGAAAGAGGAGAGTGAAAAAGTTGGCTTAAAACTCAACATTAAGAAAACTAGGATCATGGCATCTGGTCCCATCACTTCGTTGCAAATAGATGGGGAAATAGTGGAAACAGTGACAGACTTTATTTCTTTAGGCTCCAAAATCACTGCAGATGGTGACTGAAGCCATGAAATTAAAAGATGCTTATTCCTTGTAAGAAAAGTTATCACCAACATAGACAGCATATTAAAAGGCAGAGACATTGCTTTGCCAACAAAGGTCCATCTAGTCAAAGCTATGGTTTTTCCAGTAGTCATGTATGGTTATGAGAGTTGGACCATAAAGAAAGCTGAGTGCTTAAGAATTGATGCTTTTGAACTGTGGTGTTGGAGAAGACTCTTGAGAATCCCTTGGACTGCAAGGAGATCCAACCAGTCCATCCTAAAGGAAATCAGTCCTGAATATTCATTGGAAGGACTGATGCTGAAGCTGAAACTCCAGTACTCTGGCTACCTGATGCAAAGAGCTGACTCATTTGAAAAGAACCTGATGCTGGGAAAGGTTGAGGGCAGGAAGAGAAGGGGATGACAGAGCATGAGATGGTTGGATGGCATCACTAACTCAATGAACATAGGTTTGGGTGGACTCCGGAAGTTGGTGATGGACAGGGAGCCCTGGCGTGCTGCAGTTCATGGGGTTGCAAAGAGTCGGACACGACTGAGAGACTGAACTGAACTGAACTGAACTTTGAGAAAATACACAAGAATTCATGGTATATATCTTCCTCTGGAGCTCTGAAAAATCTATTTCACAGCTTTGCAAGCCCAGGTTTTCAACTTTAACCATAATTTCTTGTTCAACCTCCTAAGTTGAAGGACAGTCAGAGAGTTGAAAGAAAAGCTCTCGTGTTAGGATGTCATCCAGTATAGAGCTGGAATACTGCAGTGAGTAGAAATACAAGAAAATCATTGTTTTCATGCAGTAAAAACATTTCCCTACTTGTTTGAGGCCCCAAATGCAGAATTTCTGAAACAACATAGATATACCAATGGATGCACCAGCATACCAACATTTAATTTTTTTCTCTAATTTTTCCTTCCACATTAAACACTGTCATTTTGTACAAGGAATTAATCTATTGACCACAAGTATTCAGAATTACTTTTTTCTGTCAGCTTTCTCCTCAGCTTCCTGAGTTCCAAACGCTCTTATCCCTGAAAATATCCTTGAGACACTAAAGTGGGTTCTAGCCCATAGTTCAGATTTTAACCTCAGAAATAAGCCCAGATCTGGCTGGAAGACAGTCTTGAAGTAAAAGAATGAGGAGCAGTAGCCACTGTATGTTACTGTTCATGGTCCCAAGTATCTGAATAAGTGGCCACCTGAGAAAACAAAGTCTTTGGGCATGAGAAGGCTTGGGTTTCCTCTACCTGAATCTATGTTTCCCAAAGGGAAAAGAGGGGGGAGTATAAATTAGGAGAATGGGGTTAACAGATACAAACTACATACAGAAAATAAATAAGCAACAAAATTTTACTATATGCCCCAGGGAACTATATTCAATAACTTGAAATAACCCAAAACAGAAAAAAATCTGGAAACATGTATATGTATGTATACAACTGCATCACTTTGCTGTACACCTGAAAACTTACACAATATTGTACATCAACCAGACTTCGAATTTTTAAAGCTTTTTTTTCCCCTATAGCCAGTAAGTTTTGAATGTTATAAGTGTCTTTATTATCACTTTTTTTTCCTTTTTTTTAAGTCTATTCTGGAAAAAGTACATTGCCCTAAAAATTCTTATGTCTTTTTGTAATTACCCCTACAAAAAAAATCCATATTCTCCAGACACTTTTTTATGTGAAGTCAGTGGACACTCTCTTGTATTAGTATATCTGTGGCTGAATAGTTTATGTCCAAATTACTTCAAGAACACAGGCCACAGTTTATGCCTCATGTACTTTGGGACATCAGTGAACTGAAATTTTTTAAAGCTACATGTGTTCATGTGAATTCTTTGAATTTCTTACAGAAAGTTTTGTAGTGCAGTTGTTTGACTTTTCACAGTTAATAGTTGACTCAAGATAAGGCTCCAATTTTATGTTTTTGGATGTTGATATCCAGTCTTCCCAAAACTATTGAAGAGAGATTATCCTTTCCCCATTGTGTGTTCTTAGCACCCTTGTTAAAGATGAGTACCTGCCAGTGCCATACTGTAGCTTTCTATATATTTTGAAATCAGGAAGTGTTATGTCTCCAGTTGTGTTCTTCTCACACAGTATTGTTTGGCTATTTGGGGTCTTTTCAGGTTTCATATGAATTTTAGGATTATTTTTCTATTTGTATTTAAAATGGCTATGGAAAAATCTCAAACAAATAACCTAATAATACATCGAATTCAAGTAGAGAATAATAACAAATAAAGCCTACAGTTATCAGAAGGAAAGAAATCATAAAAATCAGAAGCAAAATACATGAAATAGAAATTTAAAACAAACAATAGAAAAAATCAATAAACTTAAAGATGGTTCTTTGCGAAAATAAATAAAACTGATAAATCTTTAGCCAGATCCATCAAGGGAAAAAAGGGGGAGAGGGCTCAAATCAATAAGAGTGGAAAATAAAAATGAGGAAGTTACAATCGACATCACAGAAATACGAAGAACCAAAAGAGACTACTACAAACCACTATATGCCAATAAAATGGACAACCTAGAAGAAATGGACACATTCTTAAAAAGGTACAATCTCCAAAGACTGAACCAGGAAGAAATAGAATATGTGAACAGACTGATTATAAGTACTACAACTGAGTCTGCAATTTAAAAATTCTCAACACACAGAAGTCCAGGACCAGAAGTGTTCACAGGCAAATTCTATCAAACATTTAAATAAGAGTTAGCACCTATTCTTCTTAAACTATTCCAAAAAATTGCAGAGGAAGAAACACTTCCAAACTCAGTCTACGAGGACACCATCATCCCGATACCAAATCCAGACAAAGATATCATAAAAACAAATAAAATTACAGGCCAATATCACTGATGAACATAAATGCAAAAATCCTCAACAAAATACTATCAAATCAATCAAGCAAGCAAAACATTAAAAGGATCATACAAAAAGGGAACCCTCTTACACTGTTGGGAATGCAAACTAGTACAACCACTATGGAGAACAGTGTGGAGATGCCTTAAAAAACTGGAAATAGAACTACCATATGACCCAGCAATCCCTCTGCTGGGCATACACACTGATGAAACCAGAATTGAAAGAGACACATGTACCCCAATATTCATCGCAGCATGTTTATAATAGCCAGGACATGGAAGCAACCTAGATGTCCATCAGCAGATGAATGGATAAGAAAGCTGTGGTACATATACACAATGGAGTATTACTCAGCCATTAAAAAGAATACATTTGAATCTGTTCTAATGAGGTGGATGAAACTAGAGCCTATTACACAGAGTGAAAGAAGCCAGAAAGAAAAACACCAATACAGCATACTAATGCATATATATGGAATTTAGAAAGATGGTAATGATAACCCTGTATGCGAGACAGCAAAAGAGACACAGATGTATAGAACAGTATTTTGGACTCTGTGGGAGAGGGAGAGGGTGGGATGATTTGGGAGAATGGCATTGAAACATGTATAATATCATATAAGAAACAAATCGCCAGTCCAGGTTCGATGCAGGATACAGGATGCTCGGGGCTGGTGCACTGGGATGACCCAGAGGGATGGTACG
>NW_011494856.1:98360-99573 GCF_000754665.1 Bison bison bison
CCAGCAGCTCAAGAGTCCAGGCACGGGTTCTTACCAACAAAGGAGCTGAAACCAGCCAAGATGCTTCCTCAGTAGAAGCAGACCATGTGCAGAAAGCTCCGTCCTGTTTTCTCCTTCGCTGCCTGGAGCAGCTCGGCCAGATGACTTTGCGTGTCGTCTGCCTGCTGGAGACCCTGGCAGAGCTCACAGATGATCGAGGCTCCAAGGCTGGCTGCCTCCAGGGTGTCATCTATGTCCATGTTGACAACTGGCACAGGCTGCCAGGTCTCCTGATCCCTGGCACACAGGTCGGCCACCACCTGGTTATAGGCCCTCTGCCCACAGGTGAAGATGACGTCAAAGGGATCTGGGCACTCTTGAGACCTTTCTGGGCCAGGCTTGATTCTCTCATTTCTTTTCAGGATGTGTAAGACTCCATTCCTTTTGTAGTGCTTTTGGTCTTTAGAGGAGAGGTCGCTGTGCATCTTCTTGTAGGACGTGGAGAAGTCGTAAAGCACGGGTGGCTTGCGTGCCCCTCCTGGGAGCTTCACGTGGGATCCGGCTCCGAAAGACCTGACATGGAACCCGTTCTTGCTGAGGATGCAGTGGGCTTCCATGCTCCTGTTGACATTGCTCATGCAGACCACAGCCTCCATGCTCCTGTTGACACTGCTCATGCAGACCACAGCCACCCTGAGTGGGGAGGAGGGCATGGCGGCAGTCTCTTGGGACTCCAGCTGGACACGAGGACTTCAGGGTCTGAGGGGGACTCTGAAGGCCAGGGAGATGACCGGCTGGGTCCACTTTTGAAATGAGCATTTGAATCAGAGACGAGAGAAGGCCTTCATGTGGAGGCATGGGCCCAAGGTGGGCAGAGACCTCTTTGGTGATTGGCTTAACTCTTGAGTGATTGGATTTAGATAATGGACCCAGTGGCGTGACTGGAACGACCCGGTGATCCAATCACCCAATTCAACTGCCAGGAGATGCCCATCCAGCTTCCTTGCCACCCCAGAGTCCTTTGCCAGGTACAGTTAACCCTGTATATGCCTGTGTATATGGGGTTAAGTTTGGTAATTCAATTACCTGAACGTCTGTTCTCCACCCTGGTCTGGATCCCTGGTGGGAGTGTTTTGTAGTCTCCACTTCATCCTCTGGGCCACATTTGGAAGAGGCTACTATGCATATAAGACAATGTGTCCAGGCTACTTCCAAGCTTTTCATCATTTTCTCT
>NW_011494856.1:99673-100273 GCF_000754665.1 Bison bison bison
AATGCACAGGGCACACCAGAGGAAGAACCCCCATACCACAAAGCCCCCATCAGCCCTGGGGCCAGGCAAACCCACTGAAGGATGGGCAGGTCAGGTCAGGGAGCCAAGGTCATCACTGAATCATCACAGAGTCTGATACAAACCACCCAAGAAGGATTAGCTAGTTCACCAAGACTTGCAAATTTCAGTTTGCCTCCTTCAGTTTGGGGAAACAGCATTTCCCCAAATTTTGGCCCTGAGGATGTGGTGCAGAACCAACTGACGGGTCAGCTAGCCCACCCCGGCACCACCTTCACCTCTGTGTCTATGAGTGCCCCCCCATCCGGCAGCTTCCCAGCCACTCTCAGCCCCGAACGTCCCATGAGGCCTAAGACCCAGGAGACCAGCCTGACTGCGCTTTCTCACGGCCCCTATAGATCAACCGCCAAGCTGCTGCTCTTGTAAGAGAACTTCCCTGTCAGTTTCAGAGCCGCCCAGTGGGCCCCACAGCAGCTGCAGCTTCTTCTCACCCCTCGGGTGCCTTCCCCAGAAGAAGAGGCCCCATGGACACCCTTAATAGACAGCCACACATGTGCCCCATCAAGACCCTCAGGACATAGG
>NW_011494856.1:100373-100819 GCF_000754665.1 Bison bison bison
GGGGGCAGGAGGAGAAGGGGACAACAGAGGATGAGATGGCTGCATGGCATCACTGATTCGATGGACGTGAGTCTGAGAGAACTCTGGGAGTTGGTAATGGACAGGGAGGCCTGGCGTGCTGTAATTCATGGGGTGGCAAAGAGTCGGACAGGACTGAGCGACTGAACTGAACTGAACTGAGAGCAGTTGTGCTAAATCCTAGGAAGGCATTCATGGTTCTTCCTATCAGTCAATAAAAGCATGCACCAGTGTCAAAAGCAATCTCTGGAAAATATGACTGCCATTTGATAGGGTTTCACAAGTTGCAAGAACACTGCATTTTCTCCTTTTTCTTTTCTTCAATTCATCAGAATTCTGGAGCAAACCGAGCAGATCCTCCTCCCTTATCTTGTCTCCAAAAGCAGCTCAGTCTGAGTGCTCCATACTCAAAATAGGAGCCTTTTCAT
>NW_011494856.1:100919-101483 GCF_000754665.1 Bison bison bison
ATTGGAAGGGTTCGCATGTCTACCAGTGTTCCATGTTCCCCGTGCCGTGTGATGCTCTCCTCCTCCACCTCCTTCACTGGGTGGGGTGTACCTGACAATAGATCATACATAGATGGCCTTTAGCAGAAACGGCTTTGAAGAAGCCTCTCCCAGAAAATACCCAGCAACTCAAGAGTCCAGGCACGGGTTCTTACCGACAAAGGAGCTGAAACCAGCCAAGATGCTTCCTCAGTAGAAGCAGACAGTGTGCAGAAAGCTCCTTCCTGTTTTCTCCTTTGTTGCCTGGAGCAGCTCGGCCAGACGACTTTGCGTGTCATCTGCCTGCTGGAGACCCTGGCAGAGCTCACAGATGATCGAGGCTCCAAGGCTGGCTGCCTCCAGGGTGTCGTCTATGTCCACGTTGACGACCAGCACAGGCTGCCAGGTCTCCTGATCCCTGGCACACAGGTCGGCCACCACCCGGTTATAGGCCCTCTGCCCACAGGTGAAGATGATGTCAAAGGGATCTGGGCACTCTTGAAACCTTTCTGGGCCAGGCTTGATTCTCTCATTTCTTTTCAGGAT
>NW_011494856.1:102560-102818 GCF_000754665.1 Bison bison bison
ATACACAGAAATCCCTTGCATTCCTATACACTAATAATGATAAAATAGAAAGAGAAATTAAGGAAACAATTCCATTCACCATTGCAAAAGAATAAAATACTTAGGAATATATCTACCTAAAGAAACTTAAGACCTATAAATAGAAAACTATAAAACACTGGTGAAAGAAATCAAAGAGGACACTAATAGATGGAGAAATACACCATGTTCATGGATTGGAAGACTCAATATAGTGAAAAATGAGTATACTACCCAAAG
>NW_011494856.1:102918-106491 GCF_000754665.1 Bison bison bison
CTGGGATTTCTTTGGAAGGAATGATGCTAAAGCTGAAACTCCAGTACTTTGGCCACCTCATTCGAAGAGTTGACTCATTGGAAAAGACTCTGATACTAGGAGAGATTGGGGCCAGGAGGAGAAGGGGACGACAGAGGATGAGATGGCTGGATGGCATCACTGACTCGATGGACGTGAGTCTGAGTGAACTCTGGGAGTTGGTGATGGACAGGGAGGCCTGGCGTGCTTCGATTCATGGGGTTGCAAAGAGTCGGACACGACTGAGTGACTGATCTGGTCTGATCTGATCTGATAGCTCCTGCATTACAAGCAGATTCTTTATCACTGAGCCACCAGGGAAGCCCATAGCTGTTTTTATGACTTTTTAAATAACCCGTAACTCTCTGCCACAAAAAAGGATAAGTTTTCCCAGAGGACTGAAATTCAAATCTGCTTATGTTACTATCTCTCCTTTTCATGCTTTTCATAAAATGTTATTTTACTTTGTATTCTCCACCTTGAATTGAATTTTTAACCAAGGATGTATTAAAGTGTTTGGGGCTCATCAGTTTTCAGCATCCAGTTGGTGCCTTGAAAGGGAGAAGCTTAAAAGGAATAAATATGGGGGCTGTGTGTTGGTCTCCCTCTGGGGCCCCTGAAGTGAATGTGAGCGCTGCAGATACTGGCAAGGGTTCCACATGCAGCGGGACCTGTGCTTTGGTGAGGCATGACCATCACAGCCAAGGCCCTGGGACCAGCGAGTCCAGAAAATGCGTTCTGCAAGCACGGTCTGTTCTTTCCAATTTTCCCCCTCTTCAGGGTACTCTCATGAACAATTCTTTGAAGATCACACCCCACCACCACCTCCCTTCTGGGACTAGAGGACTTCTTGGCAATTGGTCAGTTCTATTGGGGTGGGGGGCTGGCATCATGGGGCTGCAGAAGTTATCAGTGAGAGGCCCTGAGGGGGAGATGAAAGGAGCCCTTCACTGAACTGAAATTTGTGCCACTGAGGTAATCTTTCAAAGAATAAGAGGTTGTTTCACCACATGAGATCGATACAGTTCCTAAGTGACATTTATTGACCTTTTATGACAGTGACTTACATAGGCATGCCTGCAGAGAGCTCAAGAGACTGAGCTTTGAGGCACACAGTTTTCTTACAGTATACACTGAATTTGTTAAAGAAATTATTTGATTTCCACAAGAAACTATTCTAATCACTTCACAAATGTGATTCACTTGACAAAAATTAATTTAGCCCATGCTATGATCAAAACACTGTTCTAGGCATTTGGGAGGTATCAGTGGAAACGGGGCATTTTGAAAAAAAAATCCTGCCTTTGTGATGCTTATCGTGTTGAGAGGGGAAAGATACAATAAACAATAAAACAAAAATAAGCAACTGTGTCAAGTGTTAGAAGACAATAAGAGCTATGGAAATAGAAAAATGTAGAGGGTAAGAGGATTGGGGGTATTAAATAAGGGTCAGAGTTAATATCCTGAGAATATGAGATTTAAGGTAAGACTAGAGGGAAGAGAGAGAGACAGCCAAGTCAGTCCTGGGGAACATAGTTTGGGGAAGAAAGACCAGTCATACCAACTGTCTTGGGGAGAAATCAACTATGAATTATTCAAATATCAACAGGGAGGGGACTTCCCTGGTGGTCCAGTGGTTAAGACCTCCCCTTCCAATACAGGGAACACAGGTTTGATCCCTGGTCAAGAAGCTAAGATCCCATTTGCCTCCTGGCCAAAAAACAAAACATAAAATAGAAACAATGTTGTAACAAAATCAGTAAAGACTTCTAGGGCCCGCCGGCCCGCCCGCCAGCTCACCCGCCAGCCCTTCAGCGCCCGGCGGCGGCAGCGGCGACGGCCGCAGGAGGCGCAGTCTCCCTCCCAGGTGCGGGCTTCGCTCCCAGAGCCGCGGAACTCGGCGGCCGCCATGACGTCCAACATGGACCGGGAGATGATCCTGGCGGATTTTCAGGCATGCATTGGCATTGAAAACATTGATGAAGCTATTACACTGCTTGAACAAAATAATCGGGACTTAGTGGCAGCTATTAATGGTGTAATACCCCAGGAAAATGGCATTCTGCAAAGTGACTATGGAGGTGAGACTATATCAGGACCTGCATTTGATCCAGCAAGTCACCCAGCTCCAGCTCCTGCTCCCTCTTCCTCTTCAGCATTTCGACCTGTAATGCCATCTAGGCAAATTGTAGAAAGGTAACCGCGGATGCTGGACTTCAGGGTTGAGTACAGAGACAGAAATGTTGGTGTGGTACTGGAAGACAGCTGTACTGTTGGAGAAATTAAACAGATTTTAGAAAGTGAACTTCAGATACCTATGTCTAAAATGCTTTTAAAAGGCTGAAGACTGGAGACGTGGAAGACAGTACCGTCTTAAAATCACTACACTTGCCAAAAAACAACAGTCTTTATGTCCTTACCCCAGATTTGCCACCACCTTCATCATCTAGTCATGCTGGTGCCCTGCAGGAGTCATTAAATCAAAACTTCATGCTGATCATCACCCACCGAGAAGTCCAGCGGGAGTACAACCTGAACTTCTCAGGAAGCAGTACCATTCAAGAGGTAAAGAGAAATGTGTATGACCTCACGAGTATCCCTGTTCGCCATCAGTTATGGGAGGGCTGGCCAACTTCTGCCACAGATGACTCCATGTGTCTTGCTGAATCAGGGCTCTCTTATCCCTGCCATCGACTTACAGTGGGAAGAAGATCTTCACCTGCACAGACCCGGGAGCAATCTGAAGAGCAAAGCACCGATGTTCATATGGTTAGTGATAGTGATGGAGATGACTTTGAAGATGCTTCCGAATTTGGGGTGGATGATGGAGAAGTATTCGACATGGCATCATCTGCCCTGAGAAAATCTCCAATGATGCCAGAAAACGCAGGAAATGAAGGAGATGCCTTATTACAATTTACAGCAGAGTTTTCTTCAAGATATGGTGACTGCCATCCTGTATTTTTTATTGGCTCATTAGAAGCAGCTTTTCAAGAGGCCTTCTATGTGAAAGCCCGAGATAGAAAGCTTCTTGCTATCTACCTCCACCGTGATGAAAGTGTATTAACCAACATGTTCTGCTCACAAATGCTTTGTGCTGAATCTATTGTCTCTTATCTGAGTCAAAATTTTATAACCTGGGCTTGGGATCTGACAAAGGATGCCAACAGAGCAAGATTTCTGACAATGTGCAATAGACACTTTGGCAGTGTTGTTGCCCAAACCATTCGGACTCAAAAAACAGATCAGTTTCCACTTTTTCTGATTATTATGGGAAAGCGATCATCTAATGAAGTGTTAAATGTGATACAAGGTAACACAACAGTGGATGAGTTAATGATGAGACTCATGGCTGCAATGGAGATCTTCACAGCCCAACAACAGGAAGATATAAAGGATGAGGATGAATGAGAAGCCAGAGAAAATGTGAAGAGAGAACAAGATGAGGCCTATCGCCTTTCACTTGAGGCTGACAGAGCAGAGGGAAGCTCATGAGAGAGAGATGGCAGAACAGTTTCGTTTGGAACAGATTCGAAAAGAACAAGAAGAAGAACG
>NW_011494856.1:107627-114753 GCF_000754665.1 Bison bison bison
CAGTCCTGAATATTCATTGGAAGGACTGATGCTGAAACTGAAAGTCCAATACTTTGGCCACCTGATGTGAAGAACTGACTCATTGGAAAAAACCCTGATGCTGGGAAAGATTGAGGGCAGGAGGAGAAAGGGATGACAGAGGATGAGATGGTTGGATGGCATCACCAACTCAATGGACATGAATTTTAGTAAACTTCAGAAGTTGGTGATGGACAGGGAGGCCTAGCGTGCTACAGTCCATAGGGTCACAAAGAGCCAGACACTACTGAGTGACTGAACCTAATTGAATTGTAAGGGCAGTCCAGCAACAGCCTTAACAGGGAGGCCCCCAGGTGGAGCCCAGAGGCTCACAGCACAGGCTGGAGAGGTGCTACCAGGCTGTGTGAAGCTGGACAGAGCTGCTGGCCCCAGCAGCCACTGTAAAAGAAGGTGGAAAAAGAAGTGGATGAGCCAGGAGGATCTGAAATGGTACATGAAAGATTTCTGGTTCAGTACTCATAGATATTGATTTACACATTCATAAAATTAAATTTCTTGAATAAGTGCTAGGTAGCAGGCCTCCTAGCTCTTTTCTATTTCATGTTGTATATTCACTGGCCACTATAAAATTGATACGTGGGGCTTCCCTGGTGGTCCAGTGATTAAGAATCCACCTGCCAGGGGACACAGGTTCAATCCCTGGTCTGGGAAGATTCTGCATGCCTCGGGGCAGCTAAGCCCGTGCACCACAGCAGAAGAAGCCACCTCAATGAGAAACCCAGATGCGCTGCAACTAGAAAGCAGCCCCTGCTCACTGCAACTAGAGAGAGCCCACCCACAGCAACAAAGACCCAGCACAGCCAAAAAATGAATAAATACACGAATAAGTTTTTAAAGAATAATATATGAAAGTATGCTTGGTTTTGAAAAACATACAGAAGTAGAAAAATATATTGAAGCTTCAAAATTAAAAAAGCAAGAAAGAATATTTATGGTGTGTTCACTTTTTATAAAAGATAGAAGGGAGAAAAAAAATATATTTGCAATCTGCACAAGTATACCAATAAAAACTTAGGGAGGTAACCCAGAAACTACTGAGATTGATCTTATCCAGGGAGTGGGTAGAAATGGGTGAGAAGAATAAGACGGTAACAACAGGGTAGGAAACGTGGAGGGGTGACACTTAGTAGAGTTTGTGGTTTTATGTTCTTAGAGTTCATGCAAATGTTTCACATACTCTAATTTTTAATGAACAAAAATCAAGGAGAAAACGGAGAAACCCTAATGTAGACTACAAACGGGGGCAAGTGAACCTAACTTTATTTACAATGAAAGGGACGAAAAAGTAAGTTTTGAACCAATATTTTGCCTTGAAACCTCCAGGTTCTAACAAATACTGGGTTCTAGATAGTAGATTTTGTTTCAACAGCACAATGAGTTAGCAAGTCTGAAACTACATCCTGTATATTCTAGGATTAAGCAAACATGGAAATATATTGTAGATAACTGGAGTCTGATTCTTCACTGTTAGAGAAAGAAAAGACATTAAGTGCTAGGACGTTAAAACGAATATTGGTTGAGTGGACCTGGAGGTATGGACTCCTCCTTGTTAAGATGGATAGAGAGAAGATACACAGAAAAACAGATAAGATGATTGATCAGTGTGGGTAACTGTGTTTGTATGTGTATATTTAACTATATATTTGTGTATATAGATAGAGAGAGAGAGTGAAGTCGCTCAGTCGTGTGTGACTCTTTGCAACCCCATGGACTATAGCCTACCAGGCTCCTCCATCCATGGAATTTTCCAAGCAAGAATACTGGAGTGGGTTGCCATTTCCTTCTCCAGAATATATAGAGTTTATATATATTAATACATCACATACACACATATGTAAACATTCATTTTCTACTAACAAGCAACAGCATTTCTTAGAAAAGTACCTTTTTACAGAGCTTGGGCAGAGAAAGTACAAGATGACCCTGGAATAGCTTGCTATGCCTTAAAGCAGGGAAGTGCTCAGAGAAGGATGGGGCCATGACACAGGGACACAGGAGTCCACCTGGAGGACCTCAAACTCAGGGGTAAGAACTGGGCAGATGAGGGGAAGCAGAAGGCTTCCAGAAATCCCTTAGAAGGGGCACAGACCATATGTGATTAACTGTGACATTTCAAAAACAACAGTCCTCCTCCATCTCACTTTCCCACTCTTGGAAGACAAAGGAATGCCTGTGGAGCTACTGGGAGGGGAGCCCCTGCCTTCTCTGTCTCCAGGCTGGCAGTGGTGGGAGCAGCCCTGGATTCAGACTGTGGGTATCAACACTGGAAGGAAAAATCAGAGGATATGGACTTCCTTGGTGGTCCAGTGGTTAAGACTCCACACTCCCAGTGCAGGGCTCCTGGGTTCAATTCCTGCTCGGGGAACTGGATCTCACATGCCACAATTAAAAATCCTGCACATGACCACAAAGATCCTGAGTGCTGCAGCTAAGACCCAGCATGGCCAAATAATAATAATAAATACAATGCATAAGGAAAAAGAAGAGTATGATCTCAGGAAACAAAACACACAGCAGGGAGGGTTTTTGATCACCAGATAGCTCTGGTAAACCCGAAGGACCCCCAACTCTGGGGCAGCTGATCACATCCATCTCTTTCTTTAACACCTGCCCCATGCTCACAGCACAGACGCTGACCGCTGGCCAGCACCACCAACCCACTCAACTCTGCAGTGCCTGCCTAGATGTGGGGGGAAGGGTGACAAGGTGGGACCACAGCTCGTCCAGATGTTTGTATAAGCAGCAAATCTCCTACCCCACAAACTCACACACTTCTAGGAGCCCCTGAATCATGGACCTGGGATGGGACTTTTTGCTCCTCTGTTTAGGAACACAGGCCAGGGCAATGCACAGACTTCAGGACTATGGAAGGCAGAGAGTTTTAATCATATTCCTCTTTGTAGTTCCAATGGGCTTCCCTGGTGGCTCAGATTCTGAAGAGTCTGCCGGCAATGTAGGAGACCCGGGTTCGATCCCTGAGTCGGGAAGATCCACTGGAGAAGGGCATGGCCACCCACTCCACTATTCTGGCCTGGAGAATCCCATGGACAGAGGAGCCTAGTGGGCTACAGTCCATGATGTCACAAAGAGTCAGACACAACTGAGTGACTAACACACACACAATCACAGTGTCAATAGGCACATAGCTGGTGTCAGAGGAATCATCAGCTTTCCCCAGGTTTCACCTTCGTGTAAGTGAGAACTTAGAGCCAGAATCAGCCAAGATTCCATTGCGCCAGGACCACTGCAGGGTGGCCTCATCCCCAGGTGGGTCCCAAACCTCCCTGTCATCTCACTCACCCGCCAAACAAGTCTTATTTAAAGATCTAACCATTTGCTAGAGGTTTGGGGTTTCAGTGTAAACCAGCGTGAACCAAACTGCCTCGTGGCTCCCATAGTAATGGGATAGGGACCCACCCCAAACCTGAGCAAGCACAAACACACACACCTACACTGGTAGGGGGAGGGGGAGGTAGAGATGAGGGGAACAGGACGAGTAGGAGCTGAGAGCTTCTTGCAGCAGCTGCAGGACTGAACCTGGATTGTGGCTTTTCAGGGTGACCTCAGTGAGGACTGGGGCTTGAGTTCTGCCCAAGGAGAGCACCAAGGGTCCCCCTTGGACCCACCACCCCCAAGGAAAGGAAGCTTCTCCCAGTGAACAGTTGCATCCTTAGGGTCCCAGCTCCCTCCTTGAGTTGTCAATTCCATACTGCCCCCCACCACCTTCATAAGGGTCCTCTGGACTTTGGCATCTTCCTCTCAGCCTGGATGGCAGCACCTGCCTCAGCCACACCCATTGGCCTCTCAGCAGCTAACCTCAGGCGACAAATACACCACTCTCCTCTTCTGGTGGAGGAGAAGTTCTTCTCAGGTCCTGATGCAGTGGCGGAGCAGGGTGGATGGGAGGAAGTAAGCCCCGGAGTCCACAAATTGATCTGCTGGAACCAGTCCCACCGTGGGAGGCCTGGTAGAAGTGTTAGTGTTAGTCACTCAGTCATGTCCAACTCTTTTTGACCCCATGGACTTTAGCCTACCAGGCTCCTCTGTCCATGGGATCCTCCAGGCAAGAATACTGGAATGGCTAGCCATTCCCTTCTCCAGGGCATCTTCCCAGCCCAAGAATTGAACCCAGGTCTCCTGCATTGCAGGCAGATTCTTTACCTTCTGAGCCACTAGGGCAGCCCTGATGGAATGCAGTCCTGCTGTGGGAGGCCTGGTAGAGGATGGCCCAAATCCTCAGGGCACACCAGAGGAAGAACCCCCACACCACAAAGCCCCCGTCAGCCCTGGGGCCAGGCAGACCCACTGAAGGATGGGAGGGTCAGGTTAGGGAGCCAAGGTCATCGCTGAATCATCACAGAATCTGGTTGAAACGGTCTTGGCAGCAGCCTGCTAACAAACCACCCAAGAAGGATTAGCTAGTTCACCAAGTCCTGCAAACTTCAGTTTGCCTCCTTTAGTTTGGGGAAACAGCATTTCCCCAAATTTTGGCACTAAGAATGTGATGCAGAACCAACTGTTGGGTCAGCTAGCCCACCCCGGCACCACCTTCACCTGTGTCTATGAGTGCCCCTCATCTGGCAGCTTCCCAGCCACTCCCAGCCCCGAATGTCCCATGAGGCCTAAGATCCAGGAGGCCAGCCTGACTGCACTTTCTCACGGACCCTATAGATCAACTGCCAAGCTGCTGCTCTTGTAAGAGAATTTCCCTGTCAGTTTCATATCCACCCAGTGGGCCCCACAGCAGCTGCAGCTTCTTCTCACCCCTCTGATACCTTCTCCGAAAGAAGAGGCCCCATGGACACCCTTAATAGACAGCCACACATGTGCCCCATCAAGACCCTCAGGACACGGGCTCCCACGAAGCCCTGGCCGAGGGCCTAAAGGCAGAGTCAGAACAAATCAGTCAGGAAACCTGGGCCTTCGATCTTACAGCATCACTTCCTCTTTGAGGGGCTTCTGATCATCTGAGAAGTGAAAAGGCAAAGAAGAAAAGGAAAGACATACCCATTTGAATGCAGAGTTCCAAAGAATAGCAAGGAGAGATAAGAAAGCTTTCCTCACATATCAGTGCAAAGAAATAGAGGGAAAAATAGAATGGGAAAGACTACAGATCTCTTCAAGAAAAGTAGAGATATTAAGGGAACATTTCATGCAAAGATGGGCTTGATAAAGGATGGAAATGGTATGGACCTAACAGAAGCAGAAGATATTAAAAAGAGGTGGCAAGAATACACAGAAAAACTATACAAAAAGATCTTCATGACCCAGATAATCACGAAGGTATGAACACTCACCTAGAGCCAGACATCCTGGAATGTGAAGTCAAGTGGGCCTTAGGAAGCATCACTATGAACAAAGCTAGTGGAGGTGATGGAATTCCAGTTGAGCTATTTCAAATCCTGAAAGATGATGCTGTGAAAGTGCTGCACTCAATATGCCAGCAAATTTGGAAAACTGAGCAGTGGCCACAGGACTGGAAAAGGTCCGTATTCATTCCAATCCAAAGAAAGGCAATGCTAAAGAATGCTCAAACTACCACACAATTGCATGCATCTCACATGCTAGCAATATAATGTCCAAAATTCTCCAAACCAGCCTTCAACACTATGTGAACCACGAACTTCCAGATGTTCAAGCTGGATTTAGAAAAGGCAGAGGAACCAGAGATCAAATGGCCAACATTCATTGGATCATCGAAAAAACGAGAGAGTTCCAGAAAAACATCTATTTCTGCTTTATTCACTATGCCAAAGCCTTTGACTGAGTGGAGCACAAAAACCTGTGGAAAATTCTTCAAGAGATGAGAATATCAGACCACCTCACCTGCCTCCTGAGAAATCTTCATGCAGGTCAAGAAATCTGTATATAGTTAGAACTGGATATGGAACAACAGACTGGTTCCAAATCAGGAAAGGAGTACGTCCAGGCTGTGTACTGTCAGAGTGCTTATTTAACTTATATGCAGAATACATCGTGTGAAATGCCGGGCTGTATGAAGCACAAGCCGTAATGAATATTGCTGGAAGAAATATCAATAACCTCAGATATGCAGACGACACCACCCTTATGGCAAAAAGCAAAGAACTAAAGCACCTCTTGATGCAAGTGAAAAAGGAGAGTGAAAAAGTTGGCTTAAAACTCAATATTCAGAAAACAAAGATCATGGCATCCAGGCCCATCACTCCAGGGTAAATAGATGGGGAAAGAGTGGAAACAGTAACAGACTTTATTTGGGGGGCTCCAAAATCACTGCAGATGGTGACTGCAGCCATGAAATTAAAAGACGCTTGCTCCTTGAAAGAAAAGTTATGACCAACCTAGACAGCATATTCAAAAGCAGAGACATTACTTTGCCAACAAAGGTTCGTCTAGTCAAGGCTATGGTTTTTCCTGTGGTCATGTATGGATGTGAGATTTGGACTGTGAAGAAGGCTGAGCGCCGAAGAATTGATGCTTTTGAACTATGGTGTTGGAGAAGACTCTTGAGAGTCCCTTGGACTGCAAGGAGATCCAACCAGTACATTCTAAAGGAGATCAGTCCTGGGTGTCCTTTGGAAGGAATGATGCTAAAGCTGAAACTCCAGTACTTTGGCCACCTCATGCGAAGAGTTGACTCATTGGAAAAGACTCTGATGCTGGGAGGGATTGGGGGCAAAAGGAGAAGGGGAAGACAGAGGATGAGATGGCTGGATGGCATCACTGACTCGATGGACATGAGTCTCAGTGAACTCCGGGAGTTGGTGATGGACAGGGAGGCCTGGCGTGCTGCAATTCATGGGGTCGCAAAGAGTCGGACACGACTGAGTAACTGATCTGATCTGATCTGATCCCTGGTGGCCCAGTGGTTAAGAATCCACCTTGCACGGCAGGGGACTTGGGTTCAATCTCTGGTCTAGGATCTAAGATCCCACATGGCGTGGGGCAACTAAACCCAAGCGTGGCAACTACCGAAGCCTATGTTCTCTGGAGCCTACACGAAACAACCAGAGAGCCCACGGCCTACTACACAAGATCCCACATGAAGTGAGGAACATCCTATATGTCAAAGATATAGATAAATAAAAGTTAAAAAAAAAAATAAAGA
>NW_011494856.1:114853-117434 GCF_000754665.1 Bison bison bison
AGATCCCACGAGTCCATCCTAAAGGAAATCAGTCCTGAATATGCATTGGAAGGACTGATGCTGAAGCTGAAACTCCAATCCTTTGGCCAGCTGATGCAAATAACTGATTTATTTGAAAAGACCCTGATAATGGGAAAGATTGAGAGCAGGAGAAGGGGATGGCAGAGGATTGAGATGGTTGGATGGCATCACTGACTCAATGGACATGAGTTTGATTAAACTCCGAGAGTTGGTGATGGACAGGGAAGGCTGGCATGCTGCAGTCCATGGGGTCACAAAGAGTCCTACATGACTGAGTGACTGAAATGAACTGAACTGAACTGAACTGAGCATCTGATGAGATAAACTACAAAAGTGCTTTGTGAGGCACTTCCCTGGTGGCCCTGTGGTTAAGAATTCACCTTGCACGGCAGGGGACTCAGGTTCGATCTCTGGTCTAGGATCTAAGATCCCACATGGTGTGGGGCAACTAAACCCAAGCGTGGCAACTACCGAAGCTTATGTTCTCTGGAGCCTACACAAAACAACCAGAGAGCCCACGCCCCACAACAAAAGATTCCACCTGAAGTGAGGAAGATCCCATATGCCAAAGATATAGATAAATAAATGTTTAAAAAAAAAAATAAAGAAAATGCTTTGTGAACAGTTAAAGCACCCTGCCAACACCAGGAGAGTTTAAGGGGAAAAATCCAGGAAAGTGACCAGGTGACAGACTAGCAAGAGAGGTGCTCTGGAGGCCCCCAGGGAAATACTACAGGGAATGGGACCACCCAGGAAAGATTCCAGAAAAATGGGTCCAGTACCAGTGATGGAAGCAGGCTTCCCTCATAAAGATATCCCAGGTGCAGCTCTGCCCCAGAGGACTCATTGCCAGGAGCGGGCCACAGGGAAGATATTAGCTGTGGCAGGAACTGGCCAAGAGAAGCAGGGACTCAGCCTGCCAACTGCTCCACCCACAGAGGGCAGAGGAAGAAATGGCCCACGGCCTCCAGGAGGCACCAGCTCCCAGCAGGACTAGGCTCCCAGGACTGCAGCCTGGGGCTTGTGCCAGGGACAGCAAGCAGGGAACCCAGGCAACTGGGGTGTGCTTTGCCAAACAGATGGCCCTGCCCGGGAGAGGAGATGCCAGAGCCTATGGGAACCCCAGTGGGCTGGACTTGGCACTCACAACCCCTTTACTACAGCTGAGGACCTGCCAGGTTTTGCCACTCTGTCCCCACAGTGGAGAGACCAGACACTCAGAACACAGTTCCTCACCCTGCTGTCCCCACCCTTATCTATCAGTGATTGTTAAAAGACTTAACGGTGCATGGAAAGATGGGAGACATCACTACTGATCATACAGATGCAAATCAAACCACAATGAGGTATCACACCAGTCAGAATGGCCATCACCAAAAAGTCTACAAACAATAAATGCTGGAGAGAGTGTGGAGAAAGGGGAACCCTCCTACATTGTTGGTGGGAATGTAAAATTGTACAGCCACTATGAAGAACAGTGTGGAGTTTCCTTAAAAAACTAAAAATAGAAATACCATATGATCCTGCAGGGCTTCCCTGGTGGCTCAGACAGTAAAGAATCTGCCTGCAATGAAGGAATCATGGAAGACTCTGGGTCAGGAAGATCCCCTGGAGGAGGGCATGGCAACCCACTCCAGTATTCTTGCCTGGAGAACTTCATGGAGAGGAGCCTGGGTAGCCACAGTCCATGTGGTTGAAAAGAGTCAGACACACCTGAAGCGACTTAGCACATACACACACCTGGTCCTGCAATCCCACTTCTGGGCATATATCCAGAGAAAACCATAAATCAAAAAGATGCATGCATTCCAATGCATGTATTGGATGCAGCACTTTACAATGGCCAACATGTGGAAGCAACCTAAATGTCCCTCAACAAAGGAATGGATAAAGATGTGATTGTACATATATACAATGGGATATTCAATTCAGTTCAGTTCGGTCACTCAGTCGTGTCTGACTCTTTGCAACCCCATGAATTGCAGCACGCCAGGCCTCCCTGTCCATCACCAACTCCCGGAGGTCACTCAGACTCACGTCCATCGAGTCAGTGATGCCATTCAGCCATCTCATCCCCTGTCGTCCCCTTCTCCTCCTGCCCCCAATCCCTCCCAGCATCAGAGTCTTTTCCAATGAGTCAACTCTTCGAATGAGGTGGCCAAAGTATTGGAGTTTCAGCTTTAGCATCATCTCTTCCAAATAAAAAAGAATGAAATTGGGACTTCCCTGGTGTTCCAGTGGTTGGAAAACTACACTTCCAATGTAAGGAGTATGGGTTCCATTTCTGGTTGGGAAAGATCCTGCATGCTTTGCAGTGTGGCCAAAAATTAGGGAAAAAAAAGAAATAGTGACATTTGCAACAACATGGATCGACCTGAAGATTATCATACTGAGTGAAGTAAGTCAAACAGAGAAAGATAAAACCTCATACGATATCACTCATATGTGGAATCTAAAAAAAAAAAAAAAGGTAACAAATGAACTTATCTAACAAAACAGAAATAGAGTCACATGTAGGAAACAAACATGGTTGCTGCTGCTACTGCTGCTAAGTCGCTTC
>NW_011494856.1:117534-121741 GCF_000754665.1 Bison bison bison
AGTTCAGCAACTTGGGAGACTAGGACTGACACATACACACCCCTGCATACAAAATAGGTAGCTAATAAGGACCTACTGCATAGCACAGGGAACTCTACGCAATACTCTTTAATGACCTACGAAAGCCACTTAGTCACATCCAACTCTTTGCGACCCTATGGACCATACAGTCCATGGAATTTTCCAGGCCAGAATACTGGAATGGGTAGCCATTCTCTCCTCCAGGGGATCTTCCCAACCCAGGGATCAAACCCAGGTCTCCCACCTTGCTGAACTATATAGGAAAATAATCCAAAAAAGAGTGAAATGTATATATATATATATATATACATACATATATATGTATATATATATATATATATGACAGATTCATTTTGTTATACAATACAACATTGTAAACCAACTATACTCCAAGAATAGGAATTCTCCAAGGACAGAAGATATAGCACCTTTTACAAAAGCAAAAACAAACAAGCTTAACAACAGATACAGTTCACAGCGGAGGCAGGAGTTCCCACAAACTGCCAAATGAGAGTGACTCTGGCACCACCCCGCAGCCACAACCTCGGGGGCCCACGAGTACATCTGGGAACTCCAGCACCATCCCTGGGGAAGAGGTCTTCCCATCAAGGTCCAGGTGCACACCCCAGTCAGTGGACACACGGAGACAGGGTCAGCCAAGGGACAGCAGTGCTGACCGTGTGTGAGCCAGCGGGCCCCAGGTTGACCAATGATGGGGCCTGAGGTGGCTGGGGGTTCTCTGGGACCTAGGGGCTCCAGCCATTTCCAAACAGTATCTAATAGTAGTAACTGGTACTGCCGTACATGGTACAGAGGCTGAATATCCAGCCTGCCCTTCCCCAGCTCGAGCTCTTCCTGACACCCTACTGCCGGTCCCCCCACATGGGGAGCCCCCCCAGGCAGAGGACTGGAGCGTGAACCCTCCACCCACCCTGCAATCTCTTTCCCCAGATCCTAAATACTAATGACACCCCAGCCTTGCCCATGACAAAGCAGGTCTCTGTCTTTGTATTTCTACCCAGCTTTATACCTTCATGGTCACAATTAGATGTGAGTCTTGTGATAAAGAGTTTGGTGCCAGATAAGAATGGTGGGGGGGGGGGGACACAGAGCTTGCCAACCCCCCCAGCTGTCATTTATACAAATCTTGAAAGAACCTGAAGGTTCTCTGTCAGCCAAGAATCACTAACTCTTCAATCCCATACCCGGGTCTTACTCAACCCTTCTTCTCCGAGCCCTCCTCATGCAGGTTCTGCTGTGAAGTACACTATACAATCTACACCTGAATGTGGAAGGAGACTCATGAGATGAAAGATCCCTGAAGGACTATTCTGCCCAAGATGTGGGTAAGGATGAAGAACTGACTTGTCCAAGGCCCTGGTGAGTGGGAGACCAAGCATATCTGACTCCTGGCTGGTGCATTTTTCCTCCTAGCACAGGTGGAGGTACAGCCCTGCAGACCCAGGAGAGGGCCCTCTTCCCTCTGAGCAGAAAAGAAGTGTCTCTCCTCAGTTCCTGCCAAGATGTGGGTCCTGACCAAGCATTAGGCCTGCCGAAGCCCTTGGGAACCAATACAGGCTAAAGAGAGGATCAAGGTCTTCCCTGGTGGCTCAGTGGTAAAGGATCCAAGTGTCAATGCAGGAGACACAGGTTTGATCCCTGGTCTGGGAAGATCCCACACGCTGCAGAGCAACCAAGCTCACCCACCACAGCTACTGAGCCTGCACTCTAGAGCCTGGAAGCCGCAGCTACTGAAGCCCGCATTCCCTAGAGCCCATGCTCCAACAAGAGAAGCCACCGCAATGAGAAGTACGTGCACCACAACGAAGGGCAGCCCCTGCTCACCCAAACTGGAGAAAAGCCCACACAGCAACGAAGACCCAGCACAGCCAAAAATAAATGATATTAACTAACTAAATAAAAATTTGAAAAAAGAGAGAGTTTAATCATTACCCATAAAACTGATATTAAAAAAAAATAAAGACAGGATCATTCTGGGCAGAGCTAAAAGTACACCAGGCTCCATGCAGGGGTTTTGTTTGTGCGGGTGGGGAGGAGTTGTCAGAACAGTACCACTGGGGTGGGTCTCCCCAGACTCCAGACAGAACCTGCCTCCAGTGCCAGCTTTGTACCTTCAGGAACAGAGTGGCCATAATTGCCACCCAAAGCGGTCAAGTGACTTTCATCACAACTGAGTCAAAAGGTACGATGTCGGTTGTAACCTTAGAGGCTAGGCCAGGTGCAGAGGGCAACAGAGGGCCTAGAGAGCTGCCTCCCCTGCCCCATGCCAATTCTGCCTGGGAGCCACAACAGCACCACCATCCATTCTAATACACCACATCTACTCCCTAATTCCCAAACGGCTAGCCGGCCCCCAAAGCCAGGCTTTTCCTGAGAACTCCCTCCTTCAGAGTTACCACCCTCATCATAATCTCAGAAGAGGTCCTCAAGCAGCCAACTTCAATCTTAGATGATGATGTGGGTCCTTAAAAAGGAGGTAAATTTCCTTTGCGATCCATGAACTCACACCTTAATGTTGGCCTGCACATTTGAAAGGAAAATAAAAATCATTTTATAAAATACAAGATGTTAAAGAGTTAGAGCGGTAACTCCTTTTTTTTAGCATTTATTTACTTATTTGGCTGCACCAGGTCTTAGTTGCGGCATGTGGGATCTTTTTTCAGTTGTGCACGAAAACTCTTAGTTGCAGTATATGGGATCTAGTTCCCTGACTAGGGATCAAACCAGGGTCCCCTGCACTGGGAGCACAGAGTCTTTGCCACTGGACCACCAGGGAAGTCCCCAAAGAGGTAACTTCTTGACCAGATTTCACTGTTAGCCAGGACTGGACTTCTTGACCTCTTCTACGTAGCAGCCAAAGCTTCCCTATCCCACCCCAGTCAAACATGACCCTGACCAAGAGCAGCAGTCTGGGGGTGGGGCTGGGGTGGGAAGGAAGAGTGGAGTAGTGCATGGTATGCAGGCTACTATTGTTAGGAAGCCATCTGCAAACATACATTAGGAGGTGCCAATACAGACAGCAGGCAGCACAGTCCAGAGGCAGCACAGCATGAAGTGGGTATTAGGAAAGATGAGCTATTTGCAGAGGGATAGTGTTATAGCTTTCTGGACCAACGGGACAAGGATGCATGCAGCAAAAAGGGAGACAGGCAGCACTAGGCCCCCACTCTGAATGCCTGAGGCCAAACAGAGGATCACAAGCAGAGCCCTGGTCTAGTAAGTGATGGGCACATGTTCCTGAGAGTCCACGCAGGCCCTGTGGCCACAGATTGTGCTCCCCAAGACAGTCAGGCTACTTGGGGAGCTATGCACATCCTGAGACCCAGGATATTTTCACCGATAAAGGCTAACAAGTAAAAGCACAGGCTTTAAGATGAGGCTTAGACATCCTAGATTGATTTTGTTATTTTCCCTTTGGTAAGAGGTGGAGATTAACTGGGTTTAAGGTTCAGATCAGATCAGTCCCTCAGTCGTGTCTGACTCTTTGCGACCCCATGAATCGCAGCACGCCAGGCCTCCCTGTCCATCACCAACTCCCGGAGGTCACTGAGACTCACGTCCATTGAGTCAGTGATGCCATCCAGCCATCTCATCCTCTGTCGTCCCCTTCTCCTCCTGCCCCCAATCCCTCCCAGCATCAGAGTCTTTTCCATAGAAAAAAATAGTCGTTGAGAAAAATAAACTACTGCCAGGAAAAATTCAAGTGAGGCATCCACAAATCTTAAAGCCAAGACCTTCTTTAGTGCCACCAGCCTCAGACAGTGGCCTCAAGCCCTCAGAGTTGCTCTTAGCTAGTGGTACCCTGCTATAAAGCAGAGGAGGCTCAGCTGGACACTTTCTGATGACCTGGATGGGTGGGATTGTGAGGGAGGAGGGTGTCCAAGAGGGAGGGATATATGTATACATATAGTTAATTCACTTCGTTGTACAGCAGAAACTAACACAACATGGTAAAGAAATATTACAATATTATTATTTAAAATTTCTTTTTAAAATATTGAGTGAGTGAAGTCGCTCAGTCATGTCCGACTCTTTGCGACCCCATGGACTGTAGCCCTGGAGAAGGAAATGGCAACCCACTCCAGTGTTCTTGCCTGGAGAATCCCATGGACGGAGAAGCCTGGTAGGCTGCAGTCCATGGGGTCGCACAGAGTCGGACACGACT
>NW_011494856.1:121841-122238 GCF_000754665.1 Bison bison bison
CCATGGAATTTTCTAGGCAAGAGTACTGGAGTGGGTTGCCATTTCCTTCTCCAGGGGACCTTCCCGACCTAGGGATCAAACCCGGGTCTTACCGTTTAAAATATTTAAAAGAAATAATAATAATTTAAAGATTTTTAAATTGCAACTCAAATAGCCGAGAGAGCAAGCATCAGGATTGGTGCTTCATCTGGCAGGCAACCCTGTGCCCTAGGTCCTACCCTACTGGCTTCTGCCCTCCCCTCAAAGTTGGAAGGTTAGCCCCAAGCCCCCTTGGTGCTCCTGCCAGGGCCCGGCTGGGTCTGGGCGGCAGCGCGGGGCTCCGCTCCTGACGGCCGCCCCTCCCGAGTCATTCCGTGGACTCAGGCGCCCCTGCGCGGCCGCAGGCGGGCGGCGCACC
>NW_011494856.1:122338-122885 GCF_000754665.1 Bison bison bison
GTCATCCCCTTCTCCCCCTGCCCTCAATCTTTCCCAGAATCAGGGTCTTTTCAAATGAGTCAGTTCTTCACATCAGGTTTTACTCACATACTATTCTCATTCTTAGCAACTTCAGCAACCAACACATTTCCCACTCAGTGTCCACAATGTTCAGGGTTTGATGTCTTCCTCAACTACATTTTTTTAAGATTTTTTTGGATGTGGAACATTTTTTTTAAGTCTACTGAATTTGTTTCAATACTGCTTTTTTTTTTCTTCTTCTTCTTTCTTGGATTTGAGGGATGTGGGATCTTAGCTCTTTAAGCAGGGCTGAAACCTGTACCCCCTACAATGGAAGGTGAAGTTTCATCCACTGGACAACCAGGGAAGTCCCTCAATTGCTTTTTTCTAACTCTACAATAGACATCATCAAAATATAAACAATAAATTCACCACCATTAAAGTTCGAACTTTCCAATCTTTTTTATATTTTTATAACCTATAGGGCTTCCCTGGTGGCTCAGCAGTAAAAGATCCACCTGCCATTGCAGGAGATGTGAGTTTGACA
>NW_011494856.1:122985-151562 GCF_000754665.1 Bison bison bison
GGCAGCGCTTCCCCTGCCTTTTCCCACGCGCGTCCACCGCGGCCCCGCAGCTGTACACTGGGAGCCCTCCCACACCGCCCCGCGGTGCTGCTGCCACCGAGGACCGGGCTGGGAAACCCACGACCCACCCTCCCCAGCCCCACCAAAACCATGACCCTAAAAGGGCAAGTCTATGGCGCCCTCAGCCGGACTGTGTAGGCGCTGTAGCAGACTCACGAAATTGAAGGGTCTCAGGGGGCTACCTGCTAACCTCTGAACTCTGCTTATTTGGATGGGGGTCATAGGATTGCCATATGGATAAGGCGCATATTGCCCACTTACCACTAGCCAGGAGTTAGGCTGTGTGCATTGTTACACCACTTACCTCATTTAGTCTTCTTAGCAACGCTGCTGGGACCTGTCAGATGTGTACCATTATTTCCATTTCACAAATAGGAACACTGAGGCCCGGATTACATGACTTGACCCTAAGGCATAAAGCCAGGGAGCAGCTCAAACCCAGGCTCTTTACTCCAGTGTTTTCACGTGTCTTCCAGGCCTCAGAATCCACATAGACGCTCCTCAGAACAGGGACTCCCATGGCTCAATAATCTGGAGAAACACTGGATATCTCCCTCTGCTTTAGTGGGAGGTTTTCAATACATTTTAGTGAGTTAGGATCTCTCAGAGAAGAAAAACTGTTTGCCTTGGTTTAATTCAGTGTTTTCCAAACTAAGTTGAAAGGGAAGCCTTTTTTTTTTTTTTTAAGACACTCTTATTAGCATCCTGTGGAAATGTGTTCTGTGAAATACACTGTGAACACACTTGCCTCCTTCGTTTCCAATAGAGACTCTGATAAGCAGATGTGGACCTTCCTAAACTGACACTGAGAAGTGCTATGGAGCTGTGAGGGCACGGTGTATCCTAACTATTATTATTGTTATCCTCATGTGCTTCATTGCTTTTAGAGATCCTGACTGGAGCCTTCTGGCCACACTGTAATGCTGGATACTAATAATAACTAACATTTACTGAGCACTTCCTATGTACCAAGCAGTGCTCTAAGTGCTTTGTATGCATTAATTTATACCTTACAACTACCCAAATGTTGTCCCCACCATGGGGAAAAAAGGCATAAGATCATGATGATTAAATAAGTCATAGATGTAAAGTACTTAGAAAAAAATAGAATTACTGCAAGCATTTGCTATTATGTTTATTCCTATTTTACAAAGGAGGAAACTGAGGCACAGAAAGATTAAGTGACCTTCTCTAGGTCACACTGATAGTGAGTGGGTTAGAACCCAGGCAGGCTGGGGGCAGGGTCTATGCTGGTAACCACTATACAGTCTGCCTCTCGACCCGAGGTTGACGGGAAGCCCTGGATCTGGGCCCTCATCAGCAAAGCCAGAATCGCCTACGACAGCACCTCTTCTCTATCTAGGGCCACCTCCCCCATCCTGCCTGTCACAGCCACCACCACAAGCTCCCTCATGGGAGAGAAAAGGGAACAAGACTTGGAGTTAGACAACACTGGATTGGACCCCTGCATGACCATTTACTGACTGGGATCTTACACAAGTGACTTAAACTACCAATTTTCTCTTCAGTAAAAAGAGAGCACCATCCATCATGGCTAATTATTAGAGAAATGCAATCAAAATTACAATGAGGTACCACCTCACACCAGTTAGAATGGCCATGATTTAAAAGTCTACATAGGGTTTCCCTGGTGGTCCAGTAGTTAAGAACCTGCCTTCCAGTGCAGGGGATGCAAGTTCAAACCCTGGTCAGGGAATGAAGATCCCACGTGCCATGGGGTGACTACGCCTACGTGCTCGAGAGCGGGCAAGCCACAACGACTGAGCCCTCTGGAGCCTGCGCTCTGTGACAGGAGACACCCCCGTGTCGCAGCAGAGTCCACACACCACAACGAAGACCCAGCCAAAATTTAAAATAAAATAAAAGTTTAAAAAATAAAAAAATAGAAACCTACAAATAACAAAAGCTGGAGCGGGTGTGGAGAAAAAGGAGCCCTCCTGCGCTATTGGGGGGAATGTAAGTTGGTACAGCCGCTATGGAGAACAGTATGGAGGTTCCTCAAAAAAGCTAAAAATAGAGGTACCATGTGATCCAGCAATCTCACTCCTGGGCATATAGCCAGACAAAACTGTAATTCAAAAAGATACTTGGCCCCAGTGTTCACAGCAGCACTTTTCACAATTGCTAAGAACCTAAATGTCCATCAGTGGAAGAATGGATGAAGGAGAAATAATGCCATTTGCAGCCACATGGGTGGAAGCCTCCCCTGACTGTTGTGCCTGCCTCCACCTCCAGACAGGACCCCTCTGCTGTGTTCCTGGCTTATCCACCCACCTCAGCCTGCCACACCTCCTCGTCTTGAAATTATGGTTTTATTTCACAGAATTGAGCCCCAAAGTTCAGTCTCCTTCACAGCCATATCCCCAGGGCCTAGCCCACCAAGCTCAGCACACAGTAGAAGCCCAGTTAGTGTTTGCTGAATTAATTATTGAATTATAACAAGAAATATAGCCAATATTAATTGAGAACCACTGAGCACTAGGCCCCATTCCAAATATTTTTGCACAGATTCTAGCTCATTTAATACAACAGCCATTTGAAGCAAGCACTGTTGGTTTGCTATTTGAGGAAATGGATCCAGAGATGTGTCTGGTGGACGTGCACACAGGTTTGAACCCAGTATGTCTGGCTTTGGAGCCTGTAAGCTAAGCCACAATAAACAAGCGAACAGATGAATACCTGCCTACATATCCTCATGGTTGCCGAGAAGGACAAAAATACTAAAAGCCCTACATGTGCACAGAGGTTTATTGTTACGAAGCCCCAAAAAAAGAAGGAACCCCTGGTTCAGGGCCTGCTCCCCCCAGGCCTTGGTTTCACAATCTGTGGAGTAAGGGTCATACTTAATAATACCAAGGCTCTTACACGCATGATGGTGCTTCTCAGAAGGCAGGGAGGAGAGCAAGAAAGGGTGGTCGGGCCAAGAGAAACCTAGAAACAGCACAGGAGTTTGGTGTGCCCAGCCAGGAGCAGAGGGCAGGCTGGGGGTCAGCAGAACAGGGAGGAGCCCCAGTGCTGCCTCTGTGAACACTCAGGTCAGAGCTGGCTTAATTCAGCTAGGACTAGGGGTCAGAGTCAGGGTCTCAGTCAAATTAAGGGCAATAGTGACCATTCACAAGTAACCAGCAGTTTACAGTTTGCATTATCTCAGCTGTGTCTCACACCAACCCTGTGATTACGACCCCTGAGAACTAAGGGCTAGAGAGGACTGGGTCTTGCCCAGGGTCACCCCGTGGGTGAGCACCCAGACCCCACCCGGCCCAGCTGGTGATTGATCACTGTGAACTGCAGTAAGCCATGTTCCAGAAATCACTCTGGCTCTTTAAGGAGGAACTGAGCAGGGCCCAGGTGGCAGGCCCTGGGAGAAGAGTTCAGTGAGACAGGTAGCCACTTCCACTCATTAAAAGTTTGGCCAGACAAGCAGAGTGTGCACCCGGAGGCCAGGGGAGCCCCTTGGGGCTCAGGCCACTGCCAGACCCAGCGTCAGGCTCAGGCCACTGTAATTGGGCCCCAGGTGTCCTGCTGAGCCCTGGTCTCCAGGGCAGCCTCACAGGGCACTGAGGTCCAGCTCATTATGGTCTAATTGTGGCAAATCACTGAGTCAGCCTTAGGGACGCAGAGCCATTAGCTCAGAGCAAGAAAAGTTTGAGGCGCTGCAACTTTCTCCCACTCGGCCAAAACTTTCTCCACGGTGGCCCAAACTTTCCCAGCCCTGGGGGCCCGAGGTCCTTGTTGGTGCCTGGGTTTCTCCAGGATGCCCAGGCCCAGGTGCGCCACTGATCCATGGCCATCACACCGGGGCTGGTGTAACCCTCCCTTCTAGTCTGGTTGCCAGAGGTGCCTACTGGCTTCCTGGTGCCTCAGCCTGGGGAGGGTTGCCCTAGCTCGTCCTCCACTCCCCTCGCCATCCCAGGACACTTGGTGGGGCAGCAGCCCTGTCCATACCTGAGGATGGGATCTGGGCACCCCCAGAGCTGAGCACCACATCCATGATGGGGGAACACGTCTGGTGGTAAACAGGACCATGGGCCCCCCATCCCCTGAGGCAGTTCCAGAGGCCCTACCTCCGTTTGCCCATCATTTCTCACACGGCCTCAGGAGGGAGGCAGGAAGGGTGATGTAAAGATGATGACAGCAACAAACAAACATTTACTATTTCTGAGCTAAATGTCTTTTAGGCATCAATCTATGCACCCTTCAGATAAGCCCTTGAGGTGGGAATTATTAACATCATCCCTATTTCATAGATAAGTAAACTGAGACTCAGAGATAGTAAGCTCGCACACTTCATGTAAGTTCTCCCTGTATGAGCATTTCAGCTTTGAAGTGAGACTAACTTGGGCTCCAGTCTCTGCAACTTACCTAGCTGTGCGAACATACGCATTATTTAACTTCTCTAAGACTTTGTTTCTTCATCTGTAAGTCGAGAATGTCATATCTATTTCATGATATTGTGAGGTTAAACAGAACGTCTATAAACTGCCCATCACAGTCTTGGTCCAGGGTAAACATTCGTTAAATGACTGATTACTTGGTGGAATGAAAAAAGCACAGGCTTTGGGACTTCCTTGGTGGCCCAGTGGCTGAGACTCAATACTCCAAATGCAGGGGGCCCTGATTCAGTCCCTGGACAGGGAACTAGATCCTGCATGCTGCAAGTAAAAAAGAAAGAAGAAAGAAAGAAAGGGTGGGTAAACACAGGATTTGGAGCCAGCAATGCAAAAAAGTTTTTACCCCCTTGATCCATGCCAGGCTCTGTCCCATTGGAGTTGCAGTGTTAGAGGCTCTCCCTGCCCTCCCCAAGCTGGATGAGACCAGGAAACAAGTGTACTGGGAGGGGAGGAGGTCAGAAGTCTGTCTGAGATGTCACTTGGCCTCTCCAAGCCCAGCTTTATCATTTGTTAAATGATACACCTTCTCTGAAGGGTTATCGTGAGAGCTAGGTGCCAGCCCAAGTTCAGGTCCCAGCTCTGCCGCTTACTGGCTTCATGACCTTTACCTGTTTCCTTCTCTATAAACTGTGAGGGCTAACCACATAGGGGTTTTGAGGATTAGAGAGAAAGTCTTAGCCAATATTTATACAGTCCGTGCTCTGTTAGTAAGTATGCTAAATAAGTTACAGACAATACCTCATTTGATCCTCACAACATCCTTGTGAGACTTTGCTTGTATACAGCTGCATACTGCACCTAGCCTGCGGGGTGCTCAATAAATATATGTTGAATAAATGAGTGGATGGAGATAGGCTTGGTGATATTATTATGCCCATTTTTCAGTAGAGCATACTGAGGCTCAAAGAGAGAGCAAGCAACTTGTCAGGACCACGCAGAGCCAGGTCTCCTGTCCCGGGGTCTTGACCCCAGTGTGTTCTGACTGTTCAGGCTCACTCTGGGGTGGGGCGGGTGTGTGCACCAAGAATATCCAAGGATGAGGCATCTCTAGCCTGACCAGGCACAGAATGTTCCTTCCCCAGATGCAGACCCTGCAGCACAGGCCTGAAGGCAGGCAGCCTCTGCCTGATGTGGCACTTGGATGCCACCTTGTGGCTGCACTGGGCAGTGCAGGAGGCCTCATGGTGCGGAGGTATGTCAGCCCTGCGGACAGAGAGCTGTCAATCCACAGATCCTGGGTGAGGCACCCGGCCCAGACATGGAAGGAGGGAAGGCCTGGCTGTTCAAAAAGCTTCTGTCGGAGACCAAAGGACCCTCAGCGCAAAATAACTTGTTTATGGGCAGGCCAGTTGGCTCAGATGGTAATGAATCTGCCGGCAATGTAGGAGACCCACGTTCGATCCCTGGGTCGGGAAAATCGCCTGGAGAAGGAAATGGCTACCCACGCCAGTATTCTTGCCTGGAGAATCCCATGGACAGAGGAGCCTGGACTACTATAGGCCATAGGGTTGCAAAAGAGTCAGACGTGACTAAGCAGCCAACACTTCAACTTTTTCACAGAAATAAGGGCAGGGGGTGCCCATGTGTCCAACAGGGCCCTGTGGCCTCTGATCTTCTGGACCACCAACCCCAGGCGGCCCCTCACCTGCCCTCACACACACCACACACACAGGCGCCATATCAGGCCACTTGCCAGATTTCCCACTGCCATAGCCCGAGGTCTTAGGGTCTGCAGCCTGGTGTCTTAGAACTGGGGTGTTTGGTGCAAAGGACCCTCAGAGTGGAGAGTTCCTACTCTTTCCTTAGGTATATGAGGCCCATAGTGTGTAGGTCCTGGCCAGGTGGACCCAGCACACAGGCCTCCAGGCTGTCAGGCTAGTGGATTCTCAGTAAGGACCCCCTTCTCCTACAAATCAAACAGCAGAGCAAGTACTGAGATTCAGGCATGTTGTTGTTGCTGCTGAGTCAGTCCCTAAGTTGTGTGCAACTCTTTGCAACCCCATGAACTGTAGCCCACCAGGTTCCTCGGTCCATGGGATTTCCCAGGCAAGAATACTGGAGTGGGTTGCCATTTCCTTCTCCAGGGGATCTTCCCAACCCAGGAATCAAACCCACGTCTCCTGCATTAGCAGGTGGATTCTTTACCACTGAGCCATCAGGGAAGGCCCAGAGATTTGGGCATGCGTTTATTCAATCCGAGACCAGCCCTTATGGACTGACAGCCTATTGAGTACCCCCTTCCCATTTCCCTTTCCTGCAAGAGGTGTGGGCTACCAGCAGCCTGGACCCAGAAAAGGTTTCTCATGGGGCTGGGGACCAGAACAAGACTTGACTTCAAGCCTCAACTCTGCCACTTACTAATGCTGGGCCTTCATCAACAATAACCTCCCTGAGACTCAGATTCTTCATCTGTAAAACAGGTTTAATGATTACCTCCTGACGAAGAATTATTTTAAATGAGATATGACATGTAATACCCCAGATTTGGGGCCTGGCCAGGGCAGATATGAGTTGAATGAGCTCCTTTCCTTCAGCCCCACCAGCCAAAGAGAACCTAGAGGAGGCTGAAGCCCTCCAGCCACAACTGATAACAGAAGCCAAAGTCAGAGCCCATGCTTAGACAAATCATCTCACCCTTCAGAATCAGACAGCTGGTGCCCTGTCCCCCTCAAGCCCAGGCATTCTTCCTTTGGGCTCAAAGATGGACCCACAGGCAGGTCTGCTGACAAGAGTGTGCCTGGTACAGGTAACCACCCTGGCTAGGACTGCCCCTACCCCTTTCTCTGCCCCCCACCCTGTGCTTCAAGACTGCTATTCAAGCCCCTCTCTTTAGCCAAGACAGGGTGGACCCCAGAGTGCAGAGACCAGCCTACTTCCTGCAGAGGAGAAGACTTGAAAGCTGCCCCATTGGGAAAGGAAGGCCTCTGTCCTGGGCCAAGGCCCACTGTGGAAGGTTTCCCCAGCCCCTTCCCAAGAGGAAGAGCTAAAGGTGGACAGGCCAGGGGTCTTCCTGAAGGGACAGAGAGCCATCTTCAAGACTGGACACAGCAAGACTGGGGGGCGATGAGGCCAAAAGAACAAGAGGAGGGAAACTGGTCTAGTCCTAGTCCTCATCCACCACATGTGAAGAGAAGAACCTACCCCAACATTCCCAGTACAAAGGGACCCTCCAGCTCCCCAGCAACCAGAGAGGGCTCAGGAGCCAGCAGGAGCCAAGGGACCAGCTCCAGGCCCTGTTCTGTTACCAAGCAGCTGCAAGACTGCTGGCTCCAAGCCTCAGCTCCTCTGGCTGTAAAGTGGTGCCCCCTGCCTCCCAGGTGTGATGGGGAAATCAAATCAATTGAGGAACATGAAAGAGGATAGGTCTTATGTTAGGTGTCAGCTTACATCACAAAAGTAATAATAATAGATAATAGACAGGAGGAAACTTTTGGAGCCAATGATGTTTATGACATAGATTAAGATGATGGTGTCATGGGTATATATTATACAATCAACTCTTGAGCAACACAGGGCTTAGAGACACACACCGTCTACACAGTTGAAAATCCACGTAAAACTTAAGAGTCGGCCCTCTTTACCCATGAATTCAACCAACTGTGAAACACTGTTGTATTTACTATTGAAGAAAATCCACATATAAGCAGACCTGTGCAGTTCAAACCTGTGTGATCCATGGGTCAATTGTACTTATCTTCAGATTCATCTGGTTGAACACATTAAACATGTACAGCTTTTAGTATGTCAATCATACCTCAATAAAGTGTTTTTTAAAAAGCTTTCCCAATTCTGAGAAATAAGAACAAAGCAGGAGGCATAATCCTCCCAGATTTCAGGAAATATTACAAAGCTACACTCATCAAAGCAGCACAGTAGTATTGGCATATCAGATGTATAGATCAATGAAGAGAATAGAGAGCATGGAAATAAAGCCACATACCTATGGTCAATTAATCTACAAAGGACATGAGAGTGTATCAATAAAATGGAGAAAAGACAATCTCTTCAGCAAGTGCTGTTGGGAAGGCTGGACAGCCACATTTAAATCAATGAAGTTAGAACACATCCTCTCACCATATGCAAAAATAAATTCAAAATGGCTTAAAGCTTTAAAGATAAGACACAATACCATAAAACTCTAGAAGAGAACATAGGCAAAACATTCTATGACATAGATTATACCAATGTTTTCTTTGGTCAGTCTCCCAGGCAAGAGAAATAAAAACAAAAATAAACAAATGGGACCTAATCAAACTTACAAACTTCTGTACAGAAAGAGAAACCATAAACCAGACAAAAAGACGATCTTGAACTGGGAGAAAATATTTATGAATGATGCCACCAACAAGGGCTTAATTCCAAAATATACAAACAGCTCATACGACTTGATAACAAAAATACAGCCCAATCGAAAAATGAGCAGAAAACCTAAATAAACATCTCTCCAAAGGCACACAGACATTTTTCCAACAGGTACACAAAAAGATGCTCGATATCGCTAATTATTAAAGAAATGCAAATCAAAACTACAATGAAGTACCAGCTCATACGGGTCAGAATGGCCATCACTTAAAAGTCCACAAACAACAAATGCTGGAGAGGGTGTGGAGAAAGGAGAACCCTCCTGCATTGTCATTGAGAATGTAAACTGGTGCAGCCATTACAGAAAAAGCTATGGAGGTTCTTCAAAACACTAAAAATAGAGAGAGCTACCATGATCCAGCAATCCCACTCCTGGGCATATCTCTGGAGAAAAACATTGTTCAAAAGGATACATGTAGCCAATGTTCAGGGCAGCACTGTTTACAGTAGCCAAGACATGGAAGCAGCCTAAATGCCCATTGACAGAGGAATGGGTAAAGATGTGGTATGTATATACAATGGAATATTATTTAGCCATTAATTTAAAAGAATTAAATAATGCAATTTGCAGCAACATGGATCAACCTGGAGATTATCACATTATCATACTAAGTGAAGTAAGTCAGACACAGGTTTGATCCCTGATCCAGGAAGATCCTGAATGCCGCAGAGCAGCTAAGCCCTGAGCCACAACTTAGCCCACGTGCCTCAACAGCTGAGCCCAGCTGCCCTAGAGCCCATGCCCTGCAACAAGAGAAACCACCGCAGTGAGAAGCCTGTGCACCACACTAGAGCGTAGCCCTCCCTTACCACAACTAGAGAAAAGTCTGCACAGCCATGAAGACCCAGTACAGCCAAAAATAAACAAATAAAAAAATGTTTTAATAAAATGGATAGCCAATAAGGACGTGCTTATAGCACAGGGGAAAGCTGCTCAATATTCCATAATAACTGAAATGGGAAAAGAATTCAAAAAAGTTATTGTTCAGCCGCTAAGTCGTGTCTGACTCTGCAGCCCCATGGACTGCAGCATGCCAGGCGTCCCTGTCCTTCACTATCTCCTGGAATTTGCTCAAACTCATGTCCTTTGAGTCAGTGAACAAGAGGAGACACATGTATATGTATAACTGAATCACTTTGGTGCACACCTGAAATAATACAACATTGTTAATCAACTATGCTCCAGTATAAAACAGATTTCAATAAAATAAAATAAATTTTTTCAATTAGAAAATAAATGAATATATAGATGTGTGTAGGCATATCTCTGAATCACTTTATTGTAATCAGAAATTAGCACAACACTGTAAATCAACTATACTTCAATAAAATAATTTTTTTAAAAAGCTTTCTAGACTATAATCACTTGAAGCTTATTAGGAACATCAGAAGTTCAATCTAGGAGGGAAAAGGCCATGAGAGGTCACCCAGTCTAGCGCCCACCTTCCATGGACTGGGAACCAAGCTCAAGGGCACTGCTGGCACCTGTGTCAAATCTCAAGCTTCTGGACTTGCTTCTCCACGCTACCTCCTTCTCCCGTCGGTGCCCGCACGCCAAGGGCCCAGGCGCCCATGTGCTGGTGTTACGGTTGGGGTAGGGGAGAAAGACACAGGTTAGAAGTTTCGAGGAGCCCTGCCCAGAGTGGGCGATGCAGCCTAGACAGACGCCTCCCCAAGTATCCCATGTACAGGACACTCCCACCATTCAAAAGGAGCCCACTGGAGCCACCAGCAGGCTTTCACAGGCCAGGGTGATGGGGCTCCAAGTCTCATGGGAGAGGTATGGGGAACCCTGACCCCCTCCACTAAAAGAGAAATCTGGAGAGGAGAGTTTAGGGCTGGGGTGCAATGGGGGCCCCCAAGAAGGTGGGAGGGAGGAGAGACAGTGCACACGTGCTGCAGAGTCCTGGGTGGGAGGTGGGAGGCTACTGGGGGTCCCAGGTCAGACTGGCCTTCACAATGGAACTCAGTGTAAGTCCCAGGCTTGTGACTCCTCACACTGCAGAAACTCAAAGCAACTAGGGCAAGAGCAGTCAGGGAGGGCTTCCTGCAGCAGGTGGCACCTGAGGGCCTAGAGCAAGCCCAGACTAGATGGCAGCCCTAATGACGCTTAGGAAAGGGAGGGCAGGCCCAGCAGAGGGGTGGGCGACAAGGGGCAAGCAGTTTGTACTTGCTGGAGGGCACTGGCCCCTCCAGGAGGGGTGAGGGTGAGTGCTTCGAAAGCCAACGAGGAAGCCTGGACTTTACCAGGCTGGCAGTCCCGAGTCTCCGCAGAGAACCTTGGCCAGGGTGACAAGGCCAGGTCTGCTTTCTCGACTGATCCTTCTGGCAGCAGGGCTGGCGTGGGACTGGAGGGGATGGAGGAGCTAGGTCAAGCATGAAGCTTAGAGGAGACCTGTGAATAGGCTTCAGGAGTCAGAGCAGCGAGGAGACTGCGGGTGGAATTGGCCAGACTTGGGACGGAACAGATGAAGGGGAGTGAGGGGACGGGACAAGCAGGGCAATGTCCTGTAACTGACCCGGGCTGTGAGGTGGACTTCCTGAGAAAGCAGATGGGGAGGAGGAACCGGCAGGGCACAGGAGTGGGGGGAGCAGTGGGGTCAGGGGAGGTCACGTTGTGCTGCCCCTGGTGTGGCATCCTGGTGACGATGCACAGGGCCCCAGAGGTGCCCCCGTTCCCTTGGACACCCCCCACCCCGTGCTCTGCAGATGCAACACCACACACTGTCACTCAATGTCCCCACAGGAGGGTGTCCCAGCCTGAGGGGGACCCCAAGCCTGCCCCGGAAAGTTCAGACCTAAGAGGGGGTACCTCCTCAGCCTGAACTGCTCACCCTCCTCCCCCACCCCACCCCAGCTTGTCTCTTTTCTAAGCCAAGGCTGGAAGCTCATCTCGTCCAGGAAGCCTTTGTGGCTTAGCCCTGCTCCACACACAGGGCTGAGTTCTCACCTTTCTGAGTAGCTGCTCCAGACCAGAAAGGCTCCCTGAGGGCACCCTGACTCCCCGATCCTGGGTGTCACACACACCCCTCCCTTGCTGCACCCCTCTGCACCCAGAGCCTGCCCAGGCCAAGGCCACCCTCAATGTTCCTCTCTCGTTCTTTTGAACCCCACATACGGAGGCTGTCATAGGTTGAATGGTGGCCCCCAAAAAGGCCTAAGCCCTAACCCTTGGAACCTATGAATGTGACATTACTTGGGAAAAGGGTCTTTGCAGATGTGATTGGATTAGGGATCTTCATATGAGATCATCCCAGATTATCCAGGTGGGCCCTGATCGAACATCCTTATGAAAACAGACAAGACCCTGTGAAGACAAAGGCAGAGCTGGGAAAACAAGCCAAGGAAACACCAGAAGCACGGCCCTGCCCACTCCTAATCTTAAGACCTCTGCCCTCCAGAACCAGAGGGGACAGGCTTCCGCTGTTTTAAGGCAGTTTCCAGTTAGCAGCAGTTTGTATGGCAGCCCTCGGACACTAACACGAAGGCTCAAAAACAGCGAGCAAACAGCTCAGACAAGGCCGCGCTGGCCACAGTGTGTGCTGGCCCAGCTCTGCGCCCTGCAGGAGCTGCCAGTCCTGAGGGAGACAGACTTGCCTGGGCTCCTGCCTCAGGCCTGGGCCCTGCCCCTCAGGAGACTCATGGACAAATGGGGGAGCCCGGTCAGGGGACAAGAGATCCCAAGTTGGAGAGGCACAGGAGGTCCACTCAGTAGTGTGAGGAACCCCTCCTCTTGGCAAACCTCCCCCTTGGGCCTGGGGATGAGCAGGATTTAGAGGGCCCCCACTGTTCTGAAAGCCCCCCAGCCCTGACTGCCCCCCACCCTCTGGCCACCTCTGAGTGCCCTGCTGCCAGCTCCACCCTACAGTGGTGAAACAAGCCCAGGTCAGGGGAGATACTCCTGGGCTCCAGACCACACCTCCTTGATCGGTTCCGGCCCTCGCCACCATGTCTGAGGCTTTGGGATCAACCATGCCCACCGTCATCACCATTGCCTCCTCCTCTCTGCCTCTGTGGCTGCTTCCAGACCTTCCAGATCTGGTTCAAATGTCCCCTCCTCCATGAAGCCTTCCCTGACTGGGCCAGAGCAGTGACCAGAGATGAGGCGAGGTGGAAAGAGCCATATCTGGGTCAGAAGACCCAGCCCAGCATTGCCACAGGTCTGCTGAGTGAACTTGGATAGGTGCCCTCAAGTCTCTAACTCTACATGGTCCCCTTCTAAATGCCGTGTAATCTCCTTACTTTAGCAGGCCCTCTTACAACCTCTTCCCCTGCTACCAGTTCCTACCTTTATCCCAGAAACATCATCTAAGTACCACCTATCCTTACACGTGTACACCCGTGGCGGATTCTTGTTGATGTATGGCAAAACCAATACAATACTGTAAAGTAATTAGCCTCCAATTAAAATAAATAAATTTAAATTTTTAAAAAATAAAATAAAAACATCCAACAGGTAAAAAAAATTAAATTATTTGCCAGCAAAAAAAACAAAGCCTACTATGAGCACATAATAGGTATTCAATACAAGTTGCACTTCGGACTCTTGACTCCCCATCGCTGACGTGTAGAGCCTGCTTGCCAGACTGACCAGCATCCTGTATCCACTCCCTGACCTGCTTTGGCAGAGCCACCCTGGGGCAGGCTGCAGCCTGAGTTTGGGGTGTGAGGACAGAATTCCCCCTGTTTGTGGTGAGTTACACCTCTTAGCTCCAAAGCAGGGGCCATGGGTAGCCCAGATCAATAGGAAGGGCCTGGCCTGGATGTCAGGAGACCAGGCTCCAAGCTGGCCGGCCCCATGGAGGCCCTCGGACACCAGGGAGTAGTCAGAGGGTACTGCCCATTGGCTGAGCTGGAGCCTAGGCTCCCGGGGAGACAAGTAGGGGTACATAGAGTTGCATTGTGGGAGCCCCACTGCTTCTCTCCGCTTCTGCCTGACTGTGCTGGGTGAATATCACCTCTGGGGGCAGCCCAGGGAGGCTGTGGGGTCTTCACTGGAGGCTCTGACCAGGGAGAGGGTGGCAGGAGTGGAGACAAGCAGGGCTGGCACAAGGAAGGCGGACAGCTGGGCCTCACATCCCTGGCTGTCATCGCCTGTCTCTGGACAATCACACAACTAGCCCCCGTCCACACCAACGTCCCCCCTCCGCAGCTCCAGGTCTTCTCAGAAAGAAATCCTTTTCTTTTTCTTATCCCCCTAGAAAATCAGTTACTTTCTTTTTAATTTATTAATCTATTTTGGGCTGCGTGGGGTCTTAGTTACAGCATGCGGGATCTTCATTGCGGCATGCAGGTTTCCCTCTAGATATGGCATGTGGGCTCCAGAGCTCATGGGCTCTGTAGTCGGGCCTGGGGGATCAGCAGTTGCAGTGCGCGTGGGCTTATTTGCCCCGCAGCATATCCCCCCCAGAGATCAAACCTGATGTCTTCTGCATTGGAAGGCAGATTCTTAACCACTGGGCCGTCAGGGAAGTCCCCAAAGGGAACCTTTTTCTAAACCTAATCTGGAGACTTCCTTTTTGAAACTGAGTCTCAATAGTGGAAAATCAGCCGGAGTTTAATTCATCCTCTCATTTCCACTCTGCCATCTTCTTTTTTCTTATCATTTTCTTCCACAGGACTCTCACCAAGCCCAGGTGTCTCCCTTGAGGTGTGGTGACTGTGAGAGGCACCTGGGCTTTGGCATTCTAATCCCACCCCCACCAATTTTGGGCTTGATGTCATTAGGCTATTTGCACCCCACTGCCCGCCCCCACCAAAGTCCAACTCTCAGGTTAGATGGCCTCTCTTCTGGGGAGCTTTCCCTGCCCCAGAGGCTGAGTTAGACATCTCCCTGGGCTCCACAGCTCTCTGCTTCTCCCCCTATTGGACTCCAAGCTTCTTGGGCACTGAAACCACATCTGATACACCCATGAAGCCCCCGTGCCTAACAGAGTGCCCGGCACATGGTGAACATCCCAAAATATGTTGAATAAAAAAAAAAAGGATGGCTTCATACATCTGTCAGTTGTATAAACTGCCTACTAGACACTGTGGCTACTAAATGAGATGGAAACTGTATGTGAGCACAAAAGAGGAAACAGACCATGGTAGGGCCTGAAAAATGTGTTAGTTTTTCTTCTGCTCCTTCCTATCAAAGCAACCTCAAGAAGAAAACTGTCCCTCAGAGTTAGGACACAGCTGGGACCAAGGGGCTGATACTACACAAAGACAGCTTTCAAGCCTGACAACTGGGTGAAACACCCACTCACAGACCCACGGCCTGAGATACAGTAGGAAGCATCTGGATGAGCAGCTGTGCAGGCTGAGGGCGCTCGCATCAGGGAAGGAGGTGAACGATACACAAGATGAGCCCTACAGGCTTCCACGGTGTGTGGCTGTGAATTCATGATTCTCAATGTTCGTTTAGGTCACAGAGACCCGGAAAGGGGATGGGAGGAGGGGCCATCTGCCCAGGACTGGATAGTTAGAGCTTGCTGCCCCCAGGCACTGGGAGGTTGGCAGTTCCCATCTTCCTTTTAAGTCCCTTGGATGCAAATAGAAAATCTTCCCTCTCTGATGACCTTCATTTCTGAGGCTCTAATCTCACCTTCTGCGTTTTGATGTTAATGAGGCAGTTGCCCAGCAGTGAGTGCAATCAGCAGTGAGAATAGGAGCCTCTGTTATGAGATTCAGTCTGTGTGGAACCGTATCTCCAGAAGAGGGTATGTTCAGGCATCCCAGTGTGTGTCACTGAGTATTTCAGTGAGTCTCTGTATTTGTTTTCATACACGCCCTAGAGGATGACAGTTCTTACTCCACAGTGTGATTTGAGATGAGCTACAAGAGCTTTGGAGATGGTGAAGGCCAGGGGAGCCTGGCATGCTGCAGTCCATGGGTTTGCAAAGAGTCGGACATGACTGAGTGACTGAATGACAACATGAGCTACATGAGTGTGACTCAAAATATCACCGGTTTACATGTTCATTCTTCGGGTTAGGGTATTTAATCACCCTACTGAAATGCAAATCACCCTGTAGGAGTCTATGCTAATGAATTATAAATTCTTTGTGAGATGGGCAAGTCACCAGAAGAATGTAATTTTCCAAGTTTACTTATGCTATGCTATGCTAAGTCACTTCAGTCGTGTCTGACTCTGTGTGACCCCATAGACGGCAGCCCACCAGGCTCCCCCGTCCCTGGGATTCTCCAGGCAAGAACACTGGAGTGGGTTGCCATTTCCTTCTCCAATGCATGAAAGTGAAATATTCTAGAAATAGAATTTTAAAAAGAAACTGAATCATTTCATCATTAAGCTGGCATAACTATGATAACAAAACCTCATAAAGAGATAAAGATAGTTCCAAAAAAAAAAAAAACCCTATAGATCTATTCTAAATAAAATGCTAGCAAATTAATTTCAGTAGTATTTAAAAATATAATCACTATGTATTTTATCTACTTGTCAATGGGTCAAATTTTAAAAGCATTGGCCCATTATTATCGATGCCAAAAAAGCATTTGAAAACATTAAATACAGACTCAAATTTTTTCATTATTAAAACTAGCAGCAAGAAGATACTTCATTAATATGAAAATAATACCTATCTCAAACCAATAAGCAACATCATATTTAACATAGAAACAGAATCTTTAATAAAATTGAGGGAAAATAAATACACCTTTTCTTATGATTACTTTTTAATGTTATTCTAGAAGTTCTGGTTTCTGAAATGAGATGTAAAACCAGAAATGAAAGTCCAATTATTATTTTTTTAAAAGAAAAAAATAATTCTCCCTTGTGTGTGTGTCCAGTTCAGTCATGCCTGACTCTTTGTGACCCCATGGACTCTTGCCCACGAGGCTCCTCTGTCCCAGGCAATAATACTGGAGTGGGTTGCCATTTCTTCTCCAGAGGATCTTCCTGACCCAGAGATGGAATCCGCGTCTCTTGTGTTTCCTGAATTGGCAGGCCAATTCCTTACCACTAGCACCACCTGGGAAGCCCAGTTCTCCCTTAAATACCCAATAAAATCAACTGAAATGTTTTTAACTAATAAGAGAAGTTTTTAAGTAGCAGTATATAAGATAAATGGACAAAATTGTAAACTTCTATATAAGCTTGTTGCCAATTCAAAAAATATAATAGAAAATTATTATTTTCTCAATGATAACAAATTGCAAAATACCTAGGATTTTAACAATAAACTATGGGAGACCCATTCATTATTCAACCAACACTTACTGTCTCCTATATGTCAGGTTTGGTATTAGGTTCCTGGAATATAAATGTGAGTGAAGTGAACAGAATTCCTGCCGTCACAGACTTACACAAATAACAGAAAACTGCTGAGAGACATAAATCAAGACTTGAAGACTTAGAACACCATACTTGATACTAGATGGAAAGACTGAATATTGTCAAGATTAGTCCTCTGCAGATTAATTCATAGATTTAATGAAATTCCAATTTTTAAAATGCACAATGAGATTATTTTAGAAATTGGCAAAATGATTATAAAGGTTGGGAGAATGAAATGAAAATAACAAAAAAAGTTTAACAAAAGTACTTGTAAAGATAAGTTTTATTAGAAATTAAAATAAATGATGAAGTTATGGTAATCAATAAAATACAGTACTCTTACAACTTAGTAATAAAAGATAACTAAGTTAAAAATGGACAAAGAATTTGAATAGACACTTCTTAAAAAAATACAAATGGCCAATATGCACATGAAAAGATTCTTAACACCGTCAACCCTCAGAAAAACACAAACCAGGGATTTTCCTTCGTCCAGTGATTAAGACTCTGTGCTTTAAAAGCAAGAGGGGCTGGTCAGGCAACTAAGGTCTCACATGCTGCACCACAAAGCCAAAACAAAAAGGAAAAGAAAAACACAAGTCAAAACCACTAGGATAGCCAGAATAATAAAGAGAGGTAATAAGTATTAGCGAGGATATGGAGAAAATGGAATGCTCATCCATTGTTGGTGTGAATTTAAAATGGTGCAGCTGCCTTGGAAAACAATCTGGTAGTTCCTCAATTGCGGTGGTTCCACAATTCCACTCCTAGGTATTTCCAAGAGAAATGAAAACATATGTTTACACCAAAGCTTGTACATGAGTGTTCAGAGAATTCATAATACCCTAAATGTGGAGACAGCCCAAATGTCTATCAGCTGATGAGTGGATCAATAAAATGTGATATAGCCATACTATGGAATATTATTCAGCCATTTAAAAAGAATGGCATACTGATACATGCTATAGCATGGATGAACCTTAAAAACATTATACTAAGTGAGAAAAACCAGCCATAAAAGAGCACATGTTGTATGATTCCATTAATATCAATTGTTCAAAGTAGGCACATTCACTGACTCAGAAAGTAGATTAGTGATTGGGTTACATAGGGCTGAGGGGGTTGGGGAAAAATAGGGGTACCAGGTTTCTATTTGGGCTGATGACAATGTTGATTGTGGTAATAGTTGCACAACTCTGTGAATTTACTAAAAACCATTGACGTGTACATGTCAATGTGCATATGTGAATTATATCTCGATAGAGCTTTATTTTTTAAATAGCATGGTACAATTTTTAAATTAATAAATAAATTTTAAAAATAAAAAATAGCATGGCATTGGCACAAGAACAAACAGACTATCACTACCTATAAAACAACCACTTCACATGTCAGAACTTAATCCAGGATAAAGATTGTGACACAAAGCAGTGTAGGAAATGACACAAGAACAATTATTTAGCTCCCTGGGAGAAAAATATCAAGTTAGATCATGACTTAATGTCACATAGCAAAGTGAATTTCATGTGTATCAAAACTTAATTAAAAAAATTAAGCCGTGCTTTAAAGAAGAACAAAATACAGTATACTATCTTTTTGATCTTTGAATGAGAATCATTCTAATAAACCAAGAAAAGAACTCACGAAGAGGTGTCTAGAGATTTAATTTTATAAATTTAAAACTCTTAGTCTTAATATCATAAATAAGATAAAAATACTAACAAGGGACTTCCCTGGTGGTCCAGTGGCTAAGACTCTACACTCCCAATGCAGATGGCCCAGGTTCAACCCCTGGTCAGGGAACTCAATCCCACAGGCCGCAACTAAAGACACCATGTGCAGCAACTGAGACCCAGCACAACCTAAATAAATAAACAAACAAATATTTTTAAAACAATACTAACAAGATTTGGAAAATCTGTTTCAATGGATAAAAGGGGAAACAATGGTTTTAAACTGTTAAGAGAAACAATCCCTAGTAGTGCATGGGCAAAAGATAGGAGTAGAAAATTCACATGTGGGAACGGAATCCCACATGCCACAACTAAAAGGCAGCATGCAAGTTAACATGAGATAGTATTTTCACCATCAAAGGATTAATTTTTTTACTCAAGGCAATTTAGTACTAGCACCAATGACAAGACTGACAACTTTCTTGGAAATCTACTTGCACCTTCATAAATGTTCATATTATATGATACCAATAATTCTACATCTAAAATCTACCTTGAAGAATTTATTTGAAATGCAAAGATTTATCCACAGATGCATATCTCATTAAATAATGAGCTTTAGTCTGTCATTTTTTCTCTAGGGATATTGGAGATTCATGAAGATCAAAACCTAGGAAAGCTGGGGCAAGCCCTAGTGGGTGCAGAAACCAGGCCTCCTGCCCCTCTTTTCTCCCCAGAGCCATCCCACTCCCCAGGGAAGATGTCATCATGGACCAACGGCAGCTCCAACCTGTCCTATACCAGCTTCGTCCTGCTGGGCTTCCCGGGGCTGAAGGAGTCCCGAGCTCTCCTGGTGCTGCCCTTCCTCAGCATCTACCTGGTTATCGTCTCTGCCAATGCCCTGGTCATCCACACGGTGGTGGCCCAGAGGAGCCTGCACCAGCCCATGTACCTGCTCATAGCTCTGCTCCTGGCTGTCAACATCTGTGCCGCCACCACTGTAGTGCCTGCCATGCTGCTCAGCTTCTCCTCCCGATTCAGCCGCATCTCCCTAGCTCGCTGCCTGGTCCAGATGTTCTGCATCTACTTCCTCATTGTCTTTGACTGCAACATCCTCCTGGTTATGGCCCTGGACCGCTATGTCGCCATCTGCTACCCTCTCCGCTACCCAGAGATAGTGACAGGTCAGTTGCTGGCTGGCCTGGTGGGGGCGGCAGCTGCCAGGAGCACTTGCATTGTGGCTCCAGTGGTGGCGCTGGCCTCCAGGGTTCGTTTCTGCCGCTCAGATGTGATCCACCACTTTGCCTGTGAGCACATGGCCCTGATGAAGCTTTCCTGTGGGGATATCTCCCTAAACAAGACTGTGGGGCTCACTGTCCGCATCTTCAACAGAGTCCTGGACATGCTGCTGCTAGGAGCCTCCTACTCCCGCATCATCCATGCAGCCTTTCGAATTTCATCAGGCAGAGCACGTTCAAAAGCCCTGAACACCTGCGGCTCCCACCTGCTGGTCATCTTCACCGTCTACGCGTCCACCATGTCCTCATCCATCGTCTACCGCGTGGCCCGCACTGCCTCCCAGGATGTGCACAACCTGCTCAGTGCCTTCTACCTGCTGCTTCCATGTCTGCTCAATCCCATCATCTATGGGGCCAGGACCAAGGAAATCAGGCAGCATCTGGCAACTGCCTTCCAACGGGCACAACACCAGGTCTCCAGTGAGAAGCTCCAGCCCCTGCCCTCACATAGGGAGCTTCCTGCCTGACTCGCCATGACTTGTAGGCCCTAATCACTCTCACTATCACGTAGGTAAATGTGCAAGTGACCCATCCCTGCTGTATGTAGGTTTTGGCTGTCTACAGTCATCTTTGAGAATCTTCTAGGCATATTCTGAAAACTGGCTATTCATCCAGAGTTCCACAGTAACCAACTTCAAAATAAGCTTCTGTCACTGGTTTCTCAATTTTCTCCCCTTCTTTCTGCATGTAGTTTTCATTCATTCATTCATTCATTCACCAGACATCTAGTACACATACATCATGTTAGCCACACACTTGAAAGAAAAAAATTGTTTTCTCCCCTGAAAGAGGTCCCAATCTAGCACGCTGTAAAGGCATGTAATGGTCAATAATAGCTTTATGAACAAAATTCTGTGGAAATATATAGGAAGGGCAATCACTGACATGGAACACTTCACAGAGAAGATGAATCTGGCTTGTGTTTGAAGGATAAGGTAAGGTGTTCACTGGAGAGGAAGGAGATGGAAAGAAAAAAGGCACTCTAGACCAGAGGAACAGCATGGTGAGCCACAGAGGCTCACCATGAGCATAGAAATCAGAGCATAGAGATCAAAAACTCCACAGCAGCCCCCACAGAGTGAGCACGGGGGTCTGGTGGGAAGTGAGGGTGGGTTGGCAGGCAGATAAATAGAGGCCAGATGATAAAAGGCCTTATCTGTCATGATAAGGAGTTTGAGTTTTTACTCCAGGCAGCCACTGAAGACTCTGAAGCAGGGAAGTGGCAAAACCACACTTGTGATTCACAATTGTCACTCTGCAGTCACAGAAGAGTGTGGATTAGAGGGAGACAAGCCTGGAGGCTTAACACTAGAGACAATGGTAGCCTGGACCTGAGTACAGACACAGGGATGAAGAGAGGTAGAGAGATGGAAGGGATTTCTAAAGGTTGAATTTGTGTGTAGGAATCAGAGGCAGGAGGAAAACAAGGACAGAATGGCCTCACCAAAGCCAAGGGAGGAGACTGTTTTAAGAAGGTTGGAGTGGTTGGCAGGTTTCAGTCCTCTAATGGGTCAAGGAGAATGAGGATTTGACTAAGTAATATTGTGGAAGTTGATGAGTACTTTAACAAGGGCAGTTCCCTTCCTTGGTTCCTGGAGATACTATGATGAGCATAATGTGGTTCTTGCTTTCATGGACTTTACCTTTTAGAGGAGGCATAGGCCTTAGTCAATTGATGTTAATGCCTCAGAATGGTGGGGACAGAAATGAACTCCCATGATTCTGAGTGCATCAAGACAGAAGTTTATGGAGGGGAATAGACAGCAGTAGGTAGAAGGGAAGGTGGTCAAGAGGATGTGGGTAAACTTTGCAAAGCAGAAAAAAAAGTGTGACACTGAGAGAGGAAAAGACCTGGGTTTGATTCTTGGCTTAGCCACTTACAGTTTGGGAGGACCATGCGACAATCTTGGAATTCTCTCTGAATTTGTTTCCTTGTCTGCAGAATGGAGATAATAATATTATCTGCCTCATAGGGAGAGGAGAACTAGTTGAGAGAAAATTAAAGGATGATCCTTTAAAGGAGGGACAGTTGGGTCTTGAGAAAAGGAACCCTCTTCTTTGGATACAGAGAGGAGTAAAGATGTGTACAGAAGTGCACAGCTGCGCTGTTTCTCTAGAAACACTTAGCAGTCTGGGAACAGCTTTCACCCAGCTCTCAGCAGGGTACATCAGGACAGGAGTACTGGAGAGAGAGCCATTGAGCTGCCTGCCATCCAACTTGTGAAGGGCAGGGGAGACAGGAGGATTCTGAACAATGGAAGAAAGATGACAGGCCTAGAGGTCATCATGAGATATAAAAGTAGGGACTGTTATGTTAAGGCGAAGGAATAAGGCAGTTTGAAAGAGAGCTACTAAAATAGAAGACTTCAGAGGTGGTGCATTTATGGTTGATGATCTAGGGTATGCTCACGTATTCACAGCCTGGACTGGAGAGAGAACATGTCACTGATGTTGAAGAAGGCAAACAACCCTTAAAGATGCTGGATAGATCATTTTCATGAATGATCCATACCATAGTCCAGGAGAATGGCCAGGGTTGAGGAGGAAAGTTAGCCTGAGCCAATGTCCTTTATGAAAATGGGGAAAGGATCTTAAAGTTATGGATAACAATGATGAAGAAGGAAGGGGATGCAAAATTAGGAAAACAATCATTTTAAGCAACATTAGGGAACTACTTTTTTAAATTATGTCAAGATATGGCTACCCATATCATGAGCCTTGGAAAGACTGGGAGACAGGTGGTTTCCCAGCACATAGCAAGAGGCCCCTAACAGAGCCCAATGCCCTCCAGAAAAGGCCAGTGAAAGACAGGCAGGCTGGAAAGAAGATGGAAGCCCCTATGTAGCAAGAGTGAAAGGAGGCCTAACCTGCTCTCATCTTCACCAGTCCAACCTATATCCCAAGTTTTCCACCAGTTCTGTTTCAGAGTAACAACGTGTCATGAGTATAGCAGCCATAAGGGGGTGGGGAGTGGCATATGTCTTGATTTTTCTTAGGAAGAACTTGGAGTGGCGAACACATGATAAGAATAGGCAAGCGTGTTGGTGTGTTCACAGTGTCCTTGGAAACAGGAGAGTACAGCAGCACAGAAGTCATCCTTCTCAAGCTTAAGTGTGCAAAGAAAGAAGCATAACGAGGGCAGCACCCGGGTTGGTGGGGGAGCTGTGGTCTTTCGACATAGACGAAGGAACTGAGCTCTTTATCCTGCAGGAGGAAATAGCCTCACCCTCAGGACACTCTTGGTCTAAGGATATACCAGCTACTAGCACTGTCCTGCTCCACCACTCTCCTTCTCTGCCAGAAACATTCAAGCTTGCAAAGAAGCCCAATAAATATTTCTTGATTAAATTCAGTGAGCTATCAGCCCTAGGGAAAATATAAGGGAGGCAGAGGGTCACAATTCTCTCTGGTCCAAGGAGGCTACTCCTTTCTGGGTCAGATACTGCTCTGTCCCATGACTGTCCAAACCGTTCAGTATGACCTCAAAATATGACAGAACATGTCCTAATCCTCTCCATCCAGTCCCTCAAGGCCTTGCCTTCATGTTCACTGGTAGCACCTCAAGACACTGTTCAACATGGCAAAAAGCAAGGGTGTTAGAGTCCATGAGACGTCGGTTTGAAACCTAGCTATGCCTGAAGGTTGAGCTGCTTGGTCAGCGTGATGAACAAAGAACAAAAGCAGACATACAAAAGAAAATATTAGCACAGAAAGCCCTCTCTGAGCTCTCCTTGAGACTTTACTCTTCTAAAGGCAAGAGGAAGTTTTCACAGAATTAGAAGACACATACCAAAGCAGTCCCTGGTGGCTCAGACGGTAAAGCGTCTGCCTACAATGCAGGAGACCTGGGTTTGATCCCTGGCTTGGGAAGATCCCCTGGAGAAAGAAATGGCAACCCACTCCAGTATTCTTGCCTGGAAAATCCCATGGACTGAGGAGCCTGGTAGGCTACAGTCCACGGAGTCACAAAGAGTTGGACATGACTGAGCGACTTCACTTTCACTTTCTTTCACCAAAGCAGTCCCTCGGCATTTTATCTCTCTCTCAGTTCCATCTTTACGGTATCAAATTGCCTAACATCTACCTGTGTGTTAGTCACTCAGTCATGTCCGACTCCTTGTGACCTCATGGACTGTAGCCCGCCAGGCTCCTCTGTCCATGGAATTCTCCAGGCAAGAATGCATTGGAAGGACTTATGCTGAAGTTGAAGTTCCAATACTTTGGCCACCTGACGTGAAGAGCCAACTCATTGGAAAAGACCCTGGTGCTGGGAAAGATTGAGGGCAGGAGGAGAAGAGGGTGATAGAGGATGAGATGGTTGGATGGCATCACTGACTCAATGGACATGAGTTTGAGCAAATTTCAGGAGATAGTGAAGAACAGGGAAGCTTGGTGTGCTTCGATCTATCAGGTTGCAAAGAGTCAGACACAACTTAGCGACTCTCCATGGGATTTCCCAGGCAAGAATACTAGAGCAGGTTGCCATTTCCTACATTACACTTAATTATTTATTGGAAACATTAAACAAAAGGTACATCTAAATGTTAAAAATCCAAACCATAAAGTTTTATAAGATAAAGAAATATATCATCACAACATTGGAGTAACGGAAGTCTTTCTAAGTAGGACACAAGTACCAACTTTTTATAAAAGAAAGAAAAAAGTAATACAAACTTGACTACATAAAGGAAAGAAGTGGTAAATTTGACTACATTAAAATTTAGAATTTTGGATAATCAAAAGCAGAGCTGCCACTGTTATGTAATGCATTATATAGGTGATCTGCACAAAGACATCTGACAGAAGCAAGTGAAAGTTGAAATTCAGCCCACATTACACTTACCAAGCCATCAGAAAGGGAGCATTTTTATAAATTGTACAAAGGTATCCAATGTACTAGACACAGTCTCAATCAAAAGATGGATGCCATAAGCAAGTGAAAAAGCAAGCCACAGATTTGGGGAAGATACTTATAATACTTTATCCAACAAAGAACTAGTATCCAGAAAATATAAAGAATAACTACAAATCAGCAAGAAAAAGATAATTTAGTTTATCAGAAGGTAACATAGATAGATAAAAGACAGTCACTTCAGAAAATAAGCATATGAAAAGGTATTTGTCCACACTATTTCAGAATTCAAATGTTAGTCATTTATGATTTAAGGCAGAATGAAATGCCTCACTCTAGCGCATGAATTTAAAACAGAAACTAAATGTATATTGGGCTTCCCCTCGTAGCTCAGTCCGTAACAAATTTGTTTGCAATGCTGGAATCCACTTGCCATGCAGGAGTTTGGGGTTCAGGTCCTGAGTCTGGAAGATCCCCTGGAGAAGGAAATGGCAACCCACTCCAGTATTCTTCCCTGGAAAATCCCATGGACAGAGGAGACTGGCGGGCTGCAGTCCATGGGGTGGCAAGAGTCGGACATGACTTGGCAACTAAACACCCACAGATGTGTTTACAGGGTTTTTTAAATGCAAAAAGCAACAATATTTCAGTTAAAGAGACTTGATTTCTTAAGCTAAATTAGAGTTTCCACAGAGATATTGCAAAAGGACAGTGATAATTTGGCTGAACGTGGCATGGTAGTTGTATACCGTGTGCTTCATCATTTTCAAAGGCACTGAAGTCACACCCGGCTGTGTTAGATTGGGAGCAAGGTCATTGTTGTAGATTGAGAACTATTTCACATCCACAGCTAGACTTGGAATCTTCCACAGAAGAAGGATAAAAGTAAGCCATGTGTCCTATGTCTTAGAAAATGAAGTACCTCTACAGCCTCCATCTAAAAAACTAATCATTTACTATTATATATTCCAACTATTTCCAGTGCATTTAGTCCCTTCTCCTAATGGGAAAGAACAGTACAAGGTAGGACTAGCCAGTTAGGTGCAGCACAGCAGAGCTGGTATGAATACAGGCCTCTGAAGTCAGAGTGAGTACTGGGTTTTTATGTGTTTTTTAATTTTTTTAAGTATAGTATAGAGAAAGAAATCAACAAAGCAATATACCGTGAGAAAAATAATGGATTGAAAAATTTAAATATAAACTACTTACTTATCTGTCATTCAAAAGCAGGCAAGAGGTCAAGTGTTCAGGATACAAACAGCACAATTTGGAGAGGTCAAGAGTTACTATGAAGAGTGACATGATTTTCATGGTCCCAGTTGCTTTTGTGTGAATATTGATAACTTCCTAAGTATGATTATAAGACTTAGTGATGTGATCTACTACCCAATTCTCTCTAGTCTCACCCATAGTGAGACTCCCACATAAACTGTCAATTATAAGGTAATTCTTTAAGCAGCCAGCATACATTCATTATCTTTCTTTGCGTCTCTGGGAATCCTCATGTTCTGTTTCCTCTTTATAATTTTCAGATTAGAAAAATCTTCCCTCATCTAAATCTTTCCTAAATTGCAGATTTTCCCCAACCTGAATCACTACTCTTTATTTTTTTCTTTTCTTTTATCTTAATTTTATTTTTGTCTTCACTGGGTCTTTGTTGCTGCATGTGGGCTTTCCCTAGTTGCAGCTAGCAGGGGGCTACTCTCTAGTTGCTGTGTGCAGTCTTCTCATAACAGTGATCTTTCTTGTTGCAGATCACGTGCTCTAGAGTGTGGACTCAGTAGTTATCGCTCATGGGCTTAGTTGCCCCAGGGTTTGTGGAATCTTCCCAGAGCAGCCATGTCCCCTCCACTGGCAGGTAGATTCCTAACCACTGGACCACCAGGGAAGTCCCACTACTGTTTATTTTTATGACATCTTTCAACATTTAGCCCAAATGCCACATCAGTGAAGCCCTTACTGCTCAGCTTAGACTTTAAAGAAGTTAATTGTTTTATCTTAGAGTTCATTGAATCCTTTTTTTTTTTTCTTATTCCTGTTGTAATCTAACAAGAACATCCTCCCCCTGTAATAAGGGACAATTCTATGAAACTTGTGGAGATGTTTATTTTTGTTGCTCTTCAATTCAACAGCTACTTATTGAGAGAGTTCTAGGTGCAAAATTATTTTAAAGGCTAAAAAGCATAGTAGTAGACAAAACCAACAAAACTTACTGTCCTTATGGATTTCACACTTAAGTTGTTGCAAACACGTACATACCAAGGCAAACCAGTACTGACACAAATTGGGGAATTCTAAAGAGAAAGCGCTGTATAAGGAACCAAACAATTGGAGTGCAACTTGACCTGAAGAAGTCTCTGGAAGGAACCAATAACTAGGAAAATGACTAAGATTCTCTCTTTTCCTTTGCTCATCTATACCCTAAGATTATGATTTATTTTCTTCTACAATCTCTCTCTCTCTCTCTGAAGACTGGATTTTTGGGTGCCCTATACATAACCACCTACATAATACAAAAATTGAATCTCTTTTCTTCATTCTGGGAGAAAGTTTTCTGATTGCACTAGCTTGGTCAATATTTGATTTATGGTTTATCAACTGTGACTGGGGCTAGTGGCATGATTAAATTGCACAAAATGGTACAAAATAGCTGTCAAGACCATCATCTCATGAATAAGATTTTTAAAAAGCGGTGATACTTCAGAGCTCAGATCTCTTGGTCGACCTTAGAATGTCCTTATGGATGTAGGATTTGGGGTATTGGTTTTATGTCTATACTGGCTCCCAGGGAAAAGACAAAAGGTATTTATCTCCAGCCTCTCATATTCAGATGTTCAGGCTATGCACTGTAAACCTCGTAATATCTATTGTATAGACACAATAGATTTATGTATGTATTAAGACAATTTCTCCACAGATGGCAGTGGAAACTCATGCACTACAACTGAGGTTATATTAATAGGTTGGTACAACTACTTTGGAAGACAATTTGCCCGAAATGCAGTACTTGGATGCAATCTCAAAAATGACAGAATGATCTCTGTTTGTTTCCAAGGGAAACTATTCAATATCACGGTAATCCAAGTCTATGCCTCAACCAGTAACGTTAAAGAAGCTAAAGTTGAACAGTTCTATGAAGACCTACAAGACCTTCTAGAGCTAACACCCGAAAAAGATGTCCTTTTCATTACAGAGGACTGGAATGCAAAAGTAGGAAGTCAAGAAACACCTGGAGTAACAGGCAAATTTGGCCTTGGAGTACAGAATGAAGCAGGGCAAAGGCTAATAGAGTTCTGCCAAGAGAATGCACTGGTCATAGCAAACACCCTCTTCCAACAACACAAGAGAAGACTCTACACATGGACATCACCAGACAGTCAACACCAAAATCAGATAGATAATATTCTTTGCAGCCAAAGATGGAGAAGCTCTATACAATCAGCAAAAACAAGACTGGGAACTGACTGTGGCTTGGATCATGAACTCCTTATTGCCAAATCCAGATTGAAATTGAAGAAAGTGGAGAAAACCACTAGACCATTCAGGTATGACTTAAATTAAATCCCTTATGATTATACAGTGGAAGTGAGAAATAGATTTAAGGGACTAGATCTGATAGAGTGCCTGATGAACTATGGA
>NW_011494856.1:151662-152357 GCF_000754665.1 Bison bison bison
AAATTCTATTTTTAATTTCTTTTACACTGCAAAAGAATACAATGTTGTATTAGCTTCTACTGTACAACAAACTAAATATATCTCCACTTTCTTAGGATTCTTTTCCCATATAGGCCATTAGAGACCTTCAGAGAGTTCCTTGTGCTAGAGTAAGTCCTTAGTAGTTAACTATTTTATGCACTTTATATTTTGTAATTCATCACTATAATCTCTCCATCTAAGCACCTGCAGCATTTTAATCCTCTGTCATATTTGCCTTGCCTGTCTCAACAAAAAGGAACTCAGAAACATATTACATTTTCCTCAAAATGGGTATTCTGGTGAAAATAATATCAGCTGGATAACACATTTCTATCTTCAGAAGAACATTCAACACTACCTTAAAACCTACTTCAATTTGGTGCTCCCATCACATGAAATGATAGCCTCAACAGATTATCCCCTCCAGTCACCAATCCTGACCCTGACTACCCACCAGCAGCAGAAAGACTAATGATAAAGCCCAAGGAATCTACTAGGAAAGAAACCCTCACGTTCCTACCACCAGCACTGCCACATGCAGATATATACACATAATCACCTGTGGTGAAAGAAAATTGAGTGTTTCTAAATTATTACCCTGTTTCCTCTTCAGCAAGTCCTCTTATTTCACTTCAGCATCTCTCTTGATCCCACATCTACTCCACCTGTCCAGA
>NW_011494856.1:152457-152834 GCF_000754665.1 Bison bison bison
GTGAAAGTCAAGTCGCTCAGTCATGTCCGACTCTTCGAGATCCCATGGACTGCAGCCTACCAGGCTCCTCCATCCATGGGATTTTCCAGGCAAGAATACTGGAGTGGGGTGCCATTGCCTTCTCCGACCAGCAGCTCTCAGTCCTGGCTAAATTCTATAGGTAACATCCACAGCTCCATGTAAATGATCTCTGAGTTCTGATCACCTCCTCTAATCTGTCTCCTACTTTCCAGGCAAGAAAGCCCCAGGTGCTGCAGGGTTTGAGAGGAAATGTGGGTCCAAGCAACCTTTTAAGTTAAGTTAAGTCATATTCGACTCTTTGCGACCCTATGGACTGCAGCACGCCTGGCCTCCCTATCCATCACCAACTTCTGGAA
>NW_011494856.1:152934-153768 GCF_000754665.1 Bison bison bison
GATGGCATCACTGACTCGATGGACATGGGTTTGTGTGGACTCCGGGAGTTGGTGATGGACAGGCAGGCCTGGCGTGCTGCGAGGTTCATGGGGTTGCAAAGAGTCAGTCACGACTGAGCGACTGAACTGAACTGAGTAAAATAAAAGATATTTATGCATACTCTTTGATCCAGGAAACCTCCTCAGGGACATGAGCATCAGAATACTTATACAAAGCTTTTAATATTGGCCTTGACTTCCCCGGTGGCTCAGACGGTAAAGCGTCTGTCTACAATCCGGGAGACCTGGGGTCGATCCCTGGGTTGGGAAGATCCCCTGGAGAGGGAAATGGCAATCCTCTCCAGTACTATTGCCTGGAAAATCCCATGGTCGGAGGAGCCTTGTAGGCTACAGTCCATGGGGTCACAAAGAGTGGGACACGACTGAGCGACTTCACTTTCACTTTCACTTTCAATTTATCCCTAATTAGGAAAAACCAGAAACAGTATAAATGTCCCTCAGCGATGGAGTATGTAAATAGGTTATGGTACATTTATATACTTGATGCTAGCAATAAAATATAGTCACATACAACATTAATGAATTTTTCAAACAAATATTAATTTTTTCTTATTTTTCTAAATCTTTTTAGAACACAATGAACTGTGTAAAGCCCAAAATATATATAAATGTATTGTGAGGTTTATAACTTATGTATAAATAAAGCAAATGACAACAATAACACAAACAGTGGAAGAGGGGCAGTGAAAGAATCTTGCTGCAAGAATCTCATACTCTTCATTGAAGTGGCACAATACTATTTAAAAGTAGGCTATTACCATAGTGTAAAACCTA
>NW_011494856.1:153868-154207 GCF_000754665.1 Bison bison bison
TCAGCAGTGGCCACAGGACTGGAAAAGGTCCGTTTTCATTCCAATCCCAAAGAAAGGCAATGCCAAAGAATGGTCAAACTACCACACAATTGCACTCATTCCACATGCTAGTAAAGTAATACTCAAAATTCTCCAAGCCAGGCTTCAGCAATACGTGAACCGTGAACTTCCTAATGTTCAAGCTGGTTTTAGAAAAGGCAGAGGAACCAGAGATCAAATTGCCAACATCCGCTGGATCATGGAAAAAGCAAGAGAGTTCCAGAAAAACATCTATTTCTGCTTTATTGACTAAGCCAAAGCCTTTGATTGTGTGGATCACAATAAACTGTGGAAAATTCT
>NW_011494856.1:154307-195543 GCF_000754665.1 Bison bison bison
GTTGGGAAGATCCCCTGGAGAGGGAAATGGCAATCCTCTCCAGTACTATTGCCTGGAAAATCCCATGGTCGGAGGAGCCTTGTAGGCTACAGTCCATGGGGTCACAAAGAGTCGGACACAACTGAGCGACTTCACTTTCACTTTCAATTTATCCCTAATTAGGAAAAACCAGAAACAGTATAAATGTCCCTCAGTGATGGAGTATGTAAATAGGTTATGGTACATTTATATACTGGATGCTAGCAATAAACTATAGTCACATACAACATTAATGAATTTTTCAAACAAATATTAATTTTTTCTTATTTTTCTAAATCTTTTTAGAACACAATGAACTGTGTAAAGCCCAAAATATATATAAATGTATTGTGAGGTTTATAACTTATGTATAAATAAAGCAAATGACAACAATAACACAAACAGTGGAAGAGGGGCAGTGAAAGAATCTTGCTGCAAGAATCTCATACTCTTCATTGAAGTGGCACAATACTATTTAAAAGTAGGCTATTACCATAGTGTAAAACCTAAGGCAAACGAAGAGGCACAGCTTGTAAGCCAACAACAAAGATAAAATGAAATCATGAAAGACAGTTACTCCAAAGAATGTAGAAAAAGTTTTCCATTGCTACCGCTTTCAAATTCCAGAGGACAAACTGGTGATGCCTCCCTGGAGGAGCCACCCCTGCCTCTGTGAGTCCTGGCTGCTCACAGTACAACCCACACCAAAGTCATCTCCCACTCAAGCCCCTCAGTCACCCATTCTGGGAAAGTTAATGCCTCATCAATCTCAGTGTGTGCATACATGCTCAGCACTCATGCACAAGCACATGTGTACATATACACACACCACACTTTTCACTGTCACCCAAATGCCCCTTCCTGCCTTTGGCTGACCCCCAAATTGCAGGAGCTCCTTCCCCTCAGTGGAGCCCCAGGTCATCCCAGTCAGTCATCCCCAGTCTGTTAGTCCCCTGGGATGGAAGCCTCCCTGAACCCTGACTTGCTCTCTCTGAGTCTCTAATGGCTCATCTGTAAAGTGGAGGAACCCCTCTGCAGATGTGACCACTCTGTGAGAAAAAGCTGGAGCCATAGAGATAAAAATGTTAGTACACCATCATCTCCACACAGCCTCTCTCCCTCTCTCCTCCTTCAATTTTCCTGGGTTTCTCATTGATTTCTCCTTTGAGTCCCTGGAAACACTTACCCACTAGGAATCTCATCCTCCACTGGGAATCCCCTGGAGACACAGGTCTACTTATCCATCCCTCCCCTCAGCCTCATAGCACAGTCTCTTGGAGTTGGGCACAGACCTCAGGCCTTACCTTTTCAGAGGTGATACCAAAGCCATAGCAGGCCACCACCCAACAGGAGCATTCTACAGGCTGCCACAGTGAGGCTGGGCATGAGAAGACAAGGGACTTATGGGGAGTTTGAGGCAGGTAAGCCTGAGATTGGCATTGAACCTCACCACTGGCAAACCTACATCACATCCCAGCTATCATTTAACATCTATGATACTTTAATAAAATTAGTTATTGTCTTTGAGCCTCAGTATTAATGACTGTAAACTGGGTTAATAAATAGTATTCATCTCTCAGTGTTGCTTTGAATATTACAGATACCAAATGGAAAAGCCTTTGGAACCATGCCTGGTATGCAGTAAGTACTCAATAAATTTTAACTCATAGTATTGTTGCTGAGGCTAGGACTGCTTGGAGCCTGTCCAGTGCTATCTCATGTGTGGATGCGAAGGAAGAAGTGTGGTACAGACAGACGAGTCCAAGAAGACCTAGATTTGAGGCCTGGCTCTTCTTGCTAGGTGAGACGAAGCAAATCACTTGGAATCTCTGAGCCTTGATAGGGTTTGTTTTTCATTCATTCACTCATTTATTCATTCAACCTCAAAGAGCTACTCTAAGTTAGTAGTACACGAGAATGTTTATTAAAATTCCTTGGTGCATTATGTATTCTTGCAACACAACACTTACTGAGCAGGTACTCTGCAGTGGGCTCTATGCCGGGCACTGGGACAGAGAGGAGAGAGGAGTAAGACACGGTTGCCCCACCAGCAACATCTTCAGTCTAGTGGGGAGCCTGATCAGCAATTCAGCGATTATTGCATGATAAAGGCATGTCCAGGGCCTTGGCTTCAGGGGTGAGGAGAAAGATTGAAAGCTTGAGGACTGAATGAAGTTATGGAAGAGTTTATTTTCACCAGACAGACTTGAACTCCATATTCAAGGGATACAAAGAGGAGAAGTGGAAGATATCCTGAGGACGAGAGGAGAGGGACTTCCCTGGAGGGTCAGTGGTTAAGATTCCATGCTTACACTGCAGAGGGCTTGGGTTCAATCCTTGATAGGGGAACTAAGATCCCACATGCTGCATGGTGCAGGAAAAAAAGAGGGAGTGGGGAGAGAAAAGAGAGACTTCTCTTTTACTGGGAATCTTACTGGGAACAGAGGAAGAGAGAAAGATGAGCGCAGTAGCCCAAGTGTGAGGAGGGGGGAGTTCAAGGAGCTCTTGTCTGCAGTGTTGATTCTCACAGTGGAGGAGCCATGCTTCTTTCTGCAGAAAGCACACGATGTCTGGCCTCTTCATCTCAGCCCTCTTACCTGTTCCCTCCCCTACTACTCAGAACAATAAGCTTTGCAGGGTGACTTAGCTGTGTTGATCTTTTGCCTCTGTGTGGTGGTTTAGTCCCTAAGTCATGTCTGACTCTTGCAGCCCCATGGACTATAGCCTGACAGGCTCCTCTGGCCATGGGATTTTCCAGGCAGGAATACTGGAGTGGGTTGCCATTTCCTTCTCCAGGGGATCTCCCAGACCCAGGAATCGAACCCCAGTCTCGTGTACCCCAAGCAAATTCCTACATTGCAAACAGATTTTTACCAACTGAGCTATGAGGGAAGCCCACAGTCGTGTCCGACTGTTTGCAACCCCATGGACTATACAGTCCATGGAATTCTCCAGGCCTAAATACTGGAGTGGGTAGCCTTTCCCTTCTCCAGGGTATCTTCCCAACCCAGGGATCGAAGTCAGGTCTCCCGCACCGCAGGCAGGTTCTTTACCAGCTGAACCACAAGGGAAGCCCAAGAATGCCGGAGTGGGTAGCTTATCCCTTCTCCAGCAGATCTTCCCAACCCAGGAGTCAATGTGGTCTCTTGCATTGCAGGCAGATTCTTTATTGACTGAGCTATTCTTTACCGTGAAGCCTCCAAAGCAGCAGAACCTTTCGTCCTCTGGTTTCCAGAATCCCGTTTGCTCCTGGCTCTCACTCCATCTCTCTACTCTTTATGTCTCCTTCACTGACACCAGTTATTCTGTCTGTCCCTCAGGATTCTATCTCATGCCCTTAATAAAATTATCATCCCCATCTCTAGTTTCAATCCTTCATCTGAGCACTCCACTCTCATTTCCATTTGTTGATGACTGGACATCTCTTCATTTGTGAGTTTTCACAACATCCAAATGTGTTTATTGACTGTACCTCCCAACACCCCAACCCTGTTGCTCTTTCCTCAGGTTTTAGCAGCTTCAATGTAGTCATCATAGCTGAAAAAACAAAAAGAAACCTTATAATTTTTGATTCCTCTGTCTCTCTCCACTTCCAGTTGGTTCTTAAGTCTGATTGATCTGTCTCTAGAAACATCTCTTTATCTCCTTTAAGACCTTCATTAGACAGTAAACTGATCTCCTCATCTTTCCGTCTTTTCCATCCCTTCTGCCCCTCCTTGAGGAGATTGTTATTCTATCTTTCCTCTCCTGGATGCTTTAGGGCCCAGTGTCAAAGAAGCTCTTTTACTAGTTTACTTAAGCAATCTTAAGATAAAAACAGAAGAGCAAAGTACAGTTCACATGATGGAGATAGACCACCCTTGTGAAAGGGTTGTGGGCAGCCCATGCCAGCTTTTTCTCCCCCTCAAGGGACCACCCTGGGGCATTTGGGAAGAAGGAGCACGGGTCCCTGAACATCTTCTTGGCCTCTGCTCCTCCAGGTTGCATTTTCCTCCTCACCCCTTTATTCTATCACAGGTCACCTCTCACCTCCTTCGCTCACAGATTCTCAATTCCACCCCACTGGACCATCTTCAACAGAACTCCCCTAAGGATTTTTACCGCCTCCCCACAAGGGTTGTCTGGCCCAACCACAACAGAAGTCCACTTCCCCAAATCTGAGTTATTCTGTCTAAAACAATGCTCTAAGTGTTCCAGAAACACATTCCAGGGTGGGCCCTGGAATTCCAAATCCAATTCCTATATAGAGGGCTCCCTGTGAACTTCGGGATGTTTCTCTGTACTCTTCTGAGTATTCAGAGGGTGGCTATAGTAACACCAGTATAAATACTGATTTTCAGAGACACTACATTCAAACCTCTAAGAAGGAAGAATGTTTCTTCCTGGCTGCTCTACAAGTTATGTTGTTATTGTTGCTTAGTCACTAAGTCATGTCTGACTCGTGACGCCATGGACTGTACCCGCCAGGCTCCTCTGTCCATGGGATTTCCCAGGGAAGAATACTGGAGAGGGTTGTCATTTCCTACTCCAGGGGATCTTCCTGACACAGGGATCAAACCCAAGTCTCTTGTGTTTCCTGCATTGGTAGGTGGATTCTTTACCACTGAGCCACCAGGGAAGCCCTACAATTTATGAGGCTTCTCTAATCTTCAAGGTTACCAGTGATAATAGTAAAATGATCAACTGCCTGGTTTGCCTGAAAACTTTCCTGGGACCCCACATGTTCAGCTCTAATGCCAGGAACACCTCAGGCACAGCAGGACAAGCTGATCATCCTGATGTTGTTAAGAGCATGCACTCCGGAGTCTGACTTCAAAGCCAGGTCTGCCATTTAACAGCTGTAGAACTAGAGTTAACCTCTCTGTGCCTCACTTTCTTTTTCAGTAAAATTAAGAAGATTGAAAAATTAATAAATGAAAGCATTTAGAACGCTACCTGAAATAAGGTAAACAGTTACCTCAGTGTTAATTCCTCTTATCATCACACCTACCACCACCAAATGGTGCTCCCTAAGATTCCCTAAGAATCTGGGTAAGATGTGGGCCCAGTACAGAATTACACATCTTTAAATATCCTAATTATACAAAAACCAGGCCAAAGCGTTGAAACTGCTGCTCTTCAGAGCCCAGCTGACTAGCTTCTTACCACCTTCTCCCTTTTCCTCATTCACCTACTCAACAAGCAATGTTCCAGCACCTCCCCTGTGCCTGTGGTGGCTCTGTGCTTGGAGCACCAGAGAACACAACAGAAGGATGCTGTTACCCCTGCTCCCCCAGAACGCACATTCTGAAAGGAAAGCAAGCATTATCCACTGGGGGCAAGCCCAGGAAAGAGGCCCCTCAGCCAGTCGAGAGGGTCTTAGGAAGAGACAAGTCTCTGTGGCCCATGCTTTGTGTCCAAGAAGACAGAAGTTCTGCTCAGCAGCTTCCTCTATCCTTGACATAGAGTGTACCCCAGGCACAAAAGGGAGACCGTCATTCCTCACCGGTGCTTCACTCCAATAAACCCCTACATGGTCCTTCCCAGGTTTCTTAGACCCAATGTGGGGGCTCCCCAGGCGGTGCTAGTGGTAAAGAACCTGCTTGCCAATCCAGGGGACCTTCCCTGGGTTGGGAAGGTCCCCTGGAGAAGGGCATGGCCACCCGCTCCAGTACTCTTGCCTAGAGAATCCCATGGATAGATGAGCCTGGTATTTTCCTCACTCCCCAAAACCCTTACTTGGTCCTTCCCAGGTTTCCTAGACCAAAGATTCTTCATATACTTTTCTTCCTCCTAATCAAGGATCTTCTTCATCCTTTTTAGTGCCTCTGGGCCATCACTCTTTTTTCTTCTCTCCTACACCATACCTACTTTCCTCTGAGCCTTTTTACTCAGCAATCGAATATCAGGAATATCACAGAAAGAGTATCTAGTTCCCAGACCAGGAGTCAAACCTGGGCCACCTGCATTGGAAGCTCAGAGTCTTAGCCACTGGACCACCAGGGAAGTCCTGATAAACAGTATCTTGTAAGTTTATACCTCATGTACATAATCTAAGAGCTCCCTGAAGACAAAGAATGTCTTTTTCATCTTTGTAGCTCCCATTACGTCTGACACAATACCTGTCTGTTGCCCCAAAGAGTGGCAATAGATATGGCCATAGATACATGAAGAGGTGGATCTTCATCACAAACCCCTCAGACCTCAAAATAGCAATAGAAATCGGCTTTCTTCACTGACCATTTTGTTCTAACAGTCTCTGATCCCCACTTCTGGGGCCAGCCCAGGGCCAAAGCCAATGAGTGAGGATGGAAATACCAGCACCTTCAACATTTCCTACACCAACTTCTTCCTGGTGGGCTTTCCTGGACTGTTAGAGTGGAGGCCCTTCCTGGTCATGCCTCTTACTTTCCTCTATGTGACCATCATCTCTGCCAACGCCCTGGTCATCCACACAGTGGCAGCCCAGCGGAGCCTGCACCAGCCCATGTACGTGCTCATTGCCCTGCTCCTGGCTGTTAACATCTGTGCTGCTACAGTGGTCATGCCCAAAATGCTGGAAGGCTTTGTGCATTATGCTAATCCCATATCACTGCATGGCTGCCTGGCCCAGATGTTCTTCATCTACTTCACTCTCCTTCTGGACTACAACCTCCTGCTGGCCATGGCCCTAGACCGCTACGTGGCCATCTGCCACCCACTCCGCTACAGTGATCTGATGACCTCCCATTTGCTGGGTGTGCTGGCCTTTTTCACCCTGACACGGAGCTTGGGAGTGGCAGTGCCCTTGGTGGTGCTAACCTCACGAGCTCGATTTTGCCGGACAGCAGTGATCCGACATTTCACCTGCGAGTACATTGCACTGCTGAGTATAGCTTGTGGAGACTTGACCTTCAACAACCATTTGGGGCTGGCCATGCGGTTGGCCACTGTGAGCTTTGATCTAGCCCTGCTGGGGACCTCCTACACCCACATCATCTATGCTGCCTTCCGGATATCTTCCGGGGGAGCCCGAGCCAAGGCCTTGCACACGTGCGGCTCCCACTTACTGGTCATCCTCACCATCTACCTCTCTGGTCTCTCCACTTCCATCGTGTTCCGAGTAGCCAAGACTGTGTCTCAGGATGTCCAGAACCTCCTCAGTGCCATCTATTTGCTGCTCCCAGGAACCTTGAATCCAGTCATTTACGGGGTGAGGACCAGAGAGATCCGGCAACATATAGAAAAGATGCTCTGTGGAAAGGAAATAGCCCGGGAAGTTAGGGAGAAGCCAGAGAGGCTGCAAAATACTAGAGTGAAAGGGAAACTGCCAGGGTGAACTTCCTCAATATGGGAGACTGGGGCTGTGACCTCTGGGAACAAGAGATAAACAGGCAGTACTGAGGGACGGGCTGGAATTTCCTGAGATTACAGGCTCAACAGCGGGTTCACTGTTGGTAAACTATTCCTTTTTGAATCCTTAGAATGCTGTTTTCAATCTAATAATAAAATTGTTTTTCCCTATTTATCGCTGTTAGTTTCATTTCTGTGTCCTCTTCTCCCTGACTCCTGAGAAAGTCCCCAGTAAATACCTGGATATATGGAGCTCCACTGGAAGTTCTACAAAGTCATGCAGATAATCATTTGCCCTGAACACACAGTTTGAAACAATACTGGACAGACCCTTCCCTGGTGCCCAATCAGTCCCAAATATGGCATAAGACTTGACATGAAGCCCAGTCTGACCAAATATCCAGGTCAGTCTTGATGCCTAGGTCCAGTCTAATGCAAGCACACAGGCTGGATTCCAGAGTTCAGGCAGTTCCAAACACAGGTGAGGCTCTGCCTGATATCCCCATCTGACATGGGCACACGGGTCAGACCTATCCCAGGTGTCCAGTCTAGCCTAAAGAGTTCAAGTCCAGCCAAGGGGCCCAGCAGTCGGAGACCACCAAACCAGGTCTTCTCTTGGGACCCAATTTCATCCAAAGGCCAGACTAGGCCTTATCTGTACTTGACCTTGACCCAAACCCATTGGTCAGGACACTCTTCCCATAGTCCCCAGTGTGATTTATCTAAGTCACCCCTACTTGAAAGATCTCCATAACTGTCATCTATGGAATGCAGTGTCCTTTAGGGATGTCCCCAAAAGAGGTGTCCTGTACTGTGCAGAACCAGCTGTAAACCACCCAAGTTTTCTCTTCCTCTGTCAACTGATTATATGGAATGTCCCATGAGGCCATGGTGCAGGCTGGGAGAGAAGCAGGAGTGATGGGCATTTGGGCCACTTCTTCAGTAGATTACTTGTGCATCCAGGGCCTGCTTGAGGCCAGGCTTGTATATACAACTTCCATTTGATGATGCTACTATGTAATGCTACTACACATGCCAACTTTAGGTTTTGTGGGCAGATAATACCCAGTTCATGATAGCAGTTCAGGCTGCATAGAAACTTGATGGTCTTTAGTTAAGCAGTCTTGAGGCACAGCAAGTAGCAGCCAAAAGCTATCTCTCTCAAGGGATCGAAAGAGGATGGTTACTGATATTTGAGTAGGTTGCATGACAGGTTGGACATGTTGCAGAGCCTTCTTTGTTCTGGGCCCCACTCAAAACTAGCAGCTTTTAGGGTCATACAGTAAATGGGTCAAAATAACACACCCAAATGAGGAGTATGTTACCATTTTGTCTCCAAAGTCCATAGAGGACCACTAGGCTTTATGCCTCTTTTGATTGTAAGAGGAGTCAGAACAATTTATCCCTTACCATGGAAAGAATACCTCAACATGCCTCATATCAGTGACCCCTAGAAATTTCACTGATAGAGGTGCCTTAATTTTTGTCAGACTTATTACTCTGATACACAAACGTCGTACTGGTAAGTCTATAGTAGCTGCTTCTTTTCGCTCACTAGGTCCAACCTGTACCTCAATGTAATGGAGCAGTGTGATGTACCGTGGAAAGGAAAAGTGATCAAGATGAACTATTAATTACGATACTGGGCTGGAGAGCTGATATATCCCTGAGGCAGAACACATCCATGGTAACCCAGACCCTTGCCCCTTGTATTTGATTAGGAATATCCAGTGATGGTATTCTGCATCTCTATTGCCACATCACCCCATGGGCTATCAGAGCTCTCTTCACTACTGAGAAGTCATGCTTAAATCTCATCAAATTAGATAACCAATTCAGGAAATTCATCTTCATTCCAATAGAACCATTTTCAGTACCAAAAACTTTATTAGTCAGGGCTCTCATTCTCCAGAGAAAATAAGGTGTGTGTGTATATATATATACACACACATATACTATCTTATCTATATATTCCCTTAACCCTTGAACAATGCAAGGATTCGTTCTAGGACATACCAAGGATATGAAAATCCATGGATGTTCTAGTCCCATGATACATCCATGGTTCCACATCCAGATTCAACCAAACACAGATTGTACAGAACTGTCATATTTACTGAAGAAATCCAAATATAAGTGGGCTCATGCACTTAAAACTCATGCTGTTCAATGGTCAACCATTATCTCTCCCCCTTCTCTATATATACACATATATAAAACTATGGAACTGGGAAATCCAAAATTGGCAGAGTAAGCCACCAGGATGGGGACCCAGAGAAGAGCAGATATTGTAGATCAGTCCAATGGCAGTCTGGAGGCAGAAGTCCTTCTTTCTCAGAGGACCACAGTCTTCTTCCTCTTAAGGACTTTAACTGATTGGATGAGGCTACCCACATTTTGGAGGATGATCTGATTTACTCAAAGTCAATAAATTTAAATGCTAATTTCATCTAAAGAAATACCTTCATAGATCTATTTAGTGTTTGATCAAATATCTAGATACTATGGCCTAGCCAGTTGACACATAAAATCAACCATCACATTGCTTAGGCTCAGAGCAAGCCTGGAGAAGTATGAGAGTGTCCTAGCACAGAGCCAATCTGCAAAGACCTAGGAAAGCTATCAGAACATTAACTGAACATACTCTGAAGAGCAGACTTCACTGCAAAAACATTTTGGAAATGTCTCAGAATGTTTCAACAACAAATATCACAAGCATTATAAAGAAACAAGAAAACATTCAAAGGAACAAGATAAACTGACAAAAACCGCTCCAGAGAAACTCAGCCATCAGACTTTCTAGACAGACATTAAAACAACTGTCTTAAACATAACCAAAGAGCTAAAGGCAAACAATGTAGTAACAAAGATTTTGTAGTAACAAAATCAGACTATCAACAAAGACATAGAAATAAAAGGAACCAGACATTCTAGAGCTGGAAAGAGCAATAAGTGAAATGAAAATTTCACTAGAGGGGCTCAACAGCAAAGTTGAGGAAGAAGAAAGAATAAATGAACTGGAACATAAGACAACTGAGATTAGAGGAAAAAATAGGATGAAGAAAAGTGAACAAAGCCTAAAGGACCCGTTGAGACACTAATAATGTGGACTGACAAATGCAACATAGACATCCCAGAAGGAAAAGAGGGAAAGCAGCAAAATCATTATCTGAAGTAGTAATGGCTGAAAACTTCCCCAATTTAACAAAAGATGTGAATCTACTATACCAAGCAGCTCAATAAACCCTAGTTAGGATAAATTCAGGGACCCACACCAAGACACATTATAATCAAACTGTCAAAAGTCATTAGTACAGTTAGACAGAAGATTACCAGATATTCCAAGCACTGAACTTCTAGTACATACCCAAAAGAACTGAAAGCAGGAATTCAAACAGACTACTTGTGCATCAGTGTTAACAGCAGCATTATTCACAATAGGCAAAAGGTGGAAACAACCCAAATGTCCATTAAGGGATGAATGGATAAACAAAATGGGGTATATATATATGTGTGTGTATATACATATATATATTCACAATGAGGTATTACTCATCCTTAAAAAGATATGAAATTCTGACATGTGATACATAAATGAACCTTGAAAACATTATGCTAAGTGAAATAAGCCAGATAGAAAAGGACACATATTAAGATCCCTTCTACTTGAGATACCTAGAATAAGCAAATTTAGAGATAGAAAGTAGAATAGAAGTTACCAGGCAATGACAGGAGAAGGGGATCAGGAATTCATTGTTTTATATATAAACTTTCTGTTTGGGACGATGAAAAAGTTCTGGAAATAGTGGTGATGGCTGTACTTTGTATATGTACTTAATGTCACTAAATTGTATACTTTAAAATGGGTAAAATGGTAACATTTAGTTATGCTTATTTTACCACAGTTTTTTAAAAAGAGGAAAAAGGCACATATTAAAATCAGAATTCTATATGGTGTCTAAGTAATTTGTCTTAAAATTTCTTCCCTGAACTCTCAAAGAACAAAAAATGCTTTTACAAATTTGACCTTTGAAAGAAAATAAGTGACAAAATTAGTCTCACACAGTCATTTAGAAATGTTTATTATCTTTATTTCAGAATGACCTATTTAGACCACACCCAATAAAGGCCCCATCAGCACTTCTCATAGGTTATGACTCATTTTGTTTCTATGCACACACCAAACTTTCCTTACCAAAATGGAAGTCACCAGAAAAGGGGTGCCAGATGGGTGATAAAAACCCTACTTAATCACTCCCTATTTGCAAAATGACTTCTTTTGCATTTCTAAAACATCTAGTTTGATTCCCAATATATCAATTAAAAAAAATCATTACTTTCACACTTATACAGAAACAGTACTTTAAACCAGTTGATCTTTTTGCTGCAAAAAGGTCCAGCAAAGCCTTACCACTTCAAGCAAACCTACTGCACCTATCTAAGCTCAAGAAGTAGTTTGGCTACTGAGGAAGTGCTGGTCTCTTCTAAGCCCTTCCTCAGGACCCACACATCAGACATTCATCTCTGTTCTCCAAAGAGCACACCATGGCTGCTGTGTTCCTCTCCTTCTCTTCTTCTTTCGATACCTTTTCCTTATCTTTCAGCTTTTCTTTATTTAGAGTGAACTGGATTGGATTAGCGGCTGGTCTTGTCCTTAAATAATACATCCCAGTCTTCAAACCCTGAAAGGGAAGTAAGTACAACTAATTAGGAGAAGCTGTGAGAACATTAAACATTCAAGACCAATGTTTAAAATACATTTTCATAGACCAGGTCAAACTGCTTTCTAAATCTGGAATTATATCTCCTCTAGGAAGCCCCAGCTGTTTTTTTATTTGGGCTTCCCTGGTGGCTCAGCTGGTAAGAATCCGCTTGCAATGCGGGAGACCTGGTTCGATCCCCAGGTTGGGGAGATCCCCTGGAGAAGGGAAAGGCTACCCACTCCAGTATTCTTGCCTGGAGAATTCCATGGACAAAGGAGCCTGCTGGGCTGCAGTCCATGAGGTCACAAAGAGTCGGACACAACTGAGTGACCAGGCAGAGCACACACACAGCACAGGAAGCCCTCTCAAAAACGCTGAGAGAGAGAGAAGGAGACAGACAGTACCCGCTACCCTTTTCACCACTAAAACAAGCTTATCATTTTCAAAATGTCAAATATTTTTGTTCTCTAGTCTTTTTTTGTTTGTTTACGTGCACGACTTCCAAGAGTTCCTAAGAAAACATGTCTGCTTTAGATTATAACTATTTAGAGGTCTAGACCATTTCTCTGTATAAGTACAGATGACAACTATTTCATGGTTAAGAACCATCACCTTCTATTCAGTACCCCTCATCCTGGAACACAGTACAAGTTCAATAAAAGTTTATTAAATAAAAGGATAAAATTATAATTCTATATAAATACCTAGAACATTGTTAGGGAATAAGAATACATTATAGGGACTTCCCTGATGGTTCAGGGTTAAGACTCTGCCTCACAATGCAGGAGACATGGGTTTGACCCCTGGTTCAGGAACTAAGATCCTACATGCTGCAGAGCAACTAAGCCTGCACCACAACTACTGAGCCCGCACACTCCAGAGTCCAAGCACCACAACTAGAGGGTCTGTGGTCTGCGTGCCCCAACAAAAAAGAACCTGTGTCACAACTAAGGCCCGATGCAAGTCAAATAAATAAAAATAAATACTCTTTTTTTTAAAAAAAGAACACATCATAGACTCACAGGTCTTTACAGTTGGCAGTGACTAGCTAAATGATTGGCTTTTATTCTGTTTTAAAGCTGGGAAACAATGGGTATTTTTGAATAGGTGGTTGATGTATAGTTTTATTTTAGGAATGGTAGCAGGACACAAGCTGGCCTAGAGTAAAGATACCAGAAGCAAAGAGATCAGGTAAGAACTTAAGAATAAAGGTGGTGGCGGCGATGGAATAGAAAGAAAGGCATTCAAGAAACAGTACAAACGAACAACCAACAGCACACGGTGAATGACTACATGGGAAGTAAAGGATCATAGGTAACGCCTATGAGCCTACAAGCTTCGAATAAAATAATCCCACCCAAAATAAGAAAATTCAAAGTGAGAGCTTAATCTAGTATAAATCCACATGTTAGTTTTAACATATTGGACTTAAAGTGAAAGAACTTCCAGGTGGCAATATTTAATAGGTAGCTAGAAAATAAAACTCTGTTCCAATTCTAAAGTATTCTAAGTTGGTTGACTTCCTCCACCAACCTGTTTCCAGCCGTAGAAGTGCATACTAGTGAGTTTGCCATAGTTAGGCTCAGCAATATGTATGTTCAAAGACTGGCTTTGATCAATGAAAGCGCCTCTCTCAGCGGCCATCTTGAGCACGGTTTTCTGAGAGATTTCCCACACAGTCTTATAAAGCTGCTTCAGGTCATCAGGAATTTCTGGTATGCTCTGAAGAAGGTAAAGCAGATGCTATTGTACTCTGGTTGAAGAAAGCAGTATAATTAATAGAACGATGCCCCAGGGTCTGGCTGTGATTCTACTTCCAGTCAGATCTGATCCTAGCCATTCCATTTAATACAGTATGATCCTTATCAAATTTCCTAAGACTACTCACTTTCAGCTTATAAAGTCTAATAAAACCCCATCTAACCAACAAAATATCAATCTGGTGGTAGTTATGTAAGATTCATTTTTAATTGGTTAATGGCCAAAACATTCACTGTTTTAGAGGCACTTAATAAAGAAAGGCGGAGAAGGCAATGGCAGCCCACTCCAGTACTCTTGCCTGGAAAATCCCATGGATGGAGGAGCCTGCTAGGCTTCAGTCCATGGGGTCGCTAAGTCGGACATGACTGAGAGACTTCACTTTCACTTTTCACTTTCATGCACTGGAGAAGGAAATGGCAACCCACTCCAGTGTTCTTGCCTGGAGAATCCCAGGGACGGCGGAGCCTGGTAGGCTGCCGTCTATGGGGTCGCACAGAGTCGGACACGACTGACGTGACTTAGCAGCAGCAATAAAGGAAGGCCAGATCAAAGCTAAGCAATAAAAGACCCTTGAGTTTTGCAGAAAATATAAAAATTCAGGGCTGTAACTCACAGAAACATGACCCAAGGAAGCAATGACACAAAAACCTTTTAAATATGGTAGGACTCCACAAACTCCACTCGAAGTCAATAGAAATAAGGCTTTCTTATTTCTTAGGTCTAGGGTTAGCGTGCATCAAAACATAGACTGGCTAATGCTACAGTTTCTATCAGCAAATACAGAAATGTTACAGGAATCTTTATCTGTGTTGCTGAGCAGACCAATATCTAATAAGTGGCCTCTATCTACAAATAAATGCTTCTTGATTCTCAATTGCACATATTTTATTGTTAAACACTATTTGTGGCTCTGACTTTTGAACTATCAGTCTTCAATCTCCATCAAACTTTTTAATTAAGTTTGACTCTAATTTCAGGCTTTACATCACTGGTCTCCAAACTCTGATGCACTTTGGAATTATCTAGAGAGTCATTAAAAAATGCTGATGCCTGAACTCTCATTCCCAGACATTTAATTGGTATGGAAACAATCTAAGCTTCAGCTTTAATAGCTCTTTAATGTATTCTAACATGCAGAGAAGTTGGGAACCATTGTTTTATAGTGCTGCACAAACAAGAGGGTAAGGCCTGGATATATGACCAGAGTGAACAGCCATTCTTTCTCTGTATTGCCTGGGATAATCGAGAAGGTACCAATGTTCAACTTAGCTCCTGAAGAGCACACTTTGTTTTTTTTGGTCATTCTGTACCTGGATGGACCCATTGCATGCAATAATCTGATTTTTCATCTCTTCATTCCACAAGCCCCGCTCAGTAAGATCTTTCAGTAAGTGAGGATTTACAATCTGAAAGGAAAAGGAGGAAAAATGTGAAAGAATAAACAACAACAGGGCCTAAAGAGGATTACACACTTGGAGTTTAACATTAGATTGCTTGGTAAATTCTATTTTTTATGAAACTGAGTGACATATCCCATCACATGAAATATTCCTCTAAAATCCTGATACCTGTTATTCAAAACATAACATACAGTACTGCAAAAGTGAAAGGAGCTAACTGCCTAAGCTGGGTATGTAGAATGATTCTTTTCTTGTTTTAAGTATGGACACAATAAATACTTGAGAAAATTATAAATGTACCCAACCCAAACCTTACAGAAATTTACTTCAGAATATCTGTAAATTCACAAATAAATATCTGTTAAATTAGTGGTTCTCAACCTGCACACAAGAATTACTTGGGAACCTCAAAAAAAAAAAAAAAATAAAGTGGTCCTTCCAATCACAAATTCCTAGTTTGTAACCAAGGCTGAGAACCACTATCTTAAAAGATACTTCTATACATCTGGAGTATCATCAACTTAAGCATTTGAGGCTATAGTATATGTGTTATAGTTTAGCACACATAGTAAAGCGTAGTATATGACATATACTACATGATTAAAGAATGGTTACACATTACATGAACTCTAATATCAACAAACTGCTTTCATACTCAACCCTCAATCCTTCATTCTTCTGATAGATATTTATAAAATGTCTATTATATGCTGAAATAACATAAATAACATTAGAGATGACAGCTCACTTTATCAAAACTTTGCCCCCATTCTAAGATAGAGGGGCATCTTAAATATGAGTAGCATTTACTCCTAACATCAGGCTTCTAAAAGACTTTCCAGTACGTCTGGTTGTAATCTTCTCACCTGAAATTCTCCTGACAAGACTCTGCGAGTGTAGATGTTACTGGTATAAGGTTCAATTGACTCATTATTTCCCAATATCTGAGCAGTTGAAGCAGTAGGCATCGGGGCAATAAGTAAACTGTTTCTTACACCATACCTGAAGAAAAGGAGATTATTAGGTGCTGGTCCTTATGCTACTATCTGTCAGGAAGACAGCTACTTTAATCAACGTAGTAAAGCAGTTGCTGTAAATACCATACATGCACCACACTCACATGCTGACATTTGCATTTAACCCCTACAGGGATGCAACTCTACAGTATGCCCTTTTCCTAAATGAATGATTGATTCCTAAACAGAATTAGCACAACTTTTACTGCTGACAACCTTTATCATGCCATGACTTATGCCACTTAAGAATCACAGCACTTGATACACCATCTTGCCCAAGGAAACACTCAAATGGCTGTTGGAGAGTCCCCACCTGTTACAGGTACACTCATTTAACCCTCACTCTTTTCTAAGAGACTATGTGATCACTGTGCTAGGCTCTTTAAGGAAACTTAATGATGTGAAAGTGGTAAGACCCAAACGTCTATCACCACAACTCTTCATTATACTGAATAAGATAATGAATAGAGAAAATGACGCTCAAAGTATAATATTCCTGACTTCCTCTATCACCTCGTTAATTAAAGTTCCTAGAAGAATGCTAACCTCTTGACTCCGTTCAGTGCCAAAGAGAATGCTTAAAAATGTAGTATCTGAGCTCTGAAAATCTTCAAACTGTGCTAAGCACATCTTTCAAAGCTCAGCCTAGGGAATTCCCTGATGGTCCAGTGGTTAAGAATCTGTCTTCCAATGCAGGAGATGTGGGTTTGATCTCTGGTTGAGAAACTAAGATCCTACATGCCTCAGGGCAACTCAGCCCACGTGCCTCAATGAAGAACCAGCACAGCCAAAATAAACAATAATAGTAGTAATAAAATAGTAATAATAAAAACCTTAGCTGAAGAGATACCTATGCTAAAACATCTTTCCTGATCAGGCAGACAACACTAAGTAAAAATGTCAAATACAAGTATGTGCATTGCAAATATTTTTTATGACCTGTACCTTTACGTATATTTTATTTGTGTACATGTCTCACCTTACTTAGTTTATCGAGCACAAAGAGCTTGCCTTTGCTGCATTCCATACCTCTAGATTCATACAGTACTTAGCACCGAGCCTCATATCCTAATGGAGTGTATACAACTGAAATTTCAACTTCTCTACGTCACTTTCACCAGGGCTTCCCTGGTGGCTCAGACGGTAAAGCGTCTGCCTGCAATGTGGGAGACCAGGGTTCGATCCCTGGGTCAGGAATATCCCTGGAGAAGGAAATGGCAACACACTCCAGTACTCTCACCTGGAAAATTCCATGGACGGAGGAGCCTGGTAGGCTACAGTCCACAGGGGTCGCAAAGAGTCGGACACGACTGAGCTAATTCACTTTCGCTTTCATGTCACTTTCTAGTTGTGAGGCATCAAGTAAACCACCAACTAGCTCCATGTCTACTCCCTCAGTAAAGTGGACAGTGGTTTCTTGTCCACAGATAAGAAAATGTTTTGAAAAGTCACATACATCCAAACTATGGAATCATCTGTAATCACTAAAAACATTAAATAGATTTGCATGTACTAAAAGAGAAAGATCTCCAAAATAAATCACTAAATAAAAAGTCTCAGAATGTGTCAAGTTTGATCACATCTGCAAATGAACTGAAAAAGGTCTAGAAAAATATACACCATTCATGTTGGTGATCTCTGAGAAAAGAAATAAGTTGTTTTTTTGTTTGTTTTGTAGGACAAGTGGTTGGTAGAAGAGGTATAAAAAAGGGCTTTTACTTTCTATTTTGTTTCTGTACTTGAACTTTATTAACAATGAATGTGTATTTATGTTGAAATTTTTATTTTAATTTTGAAACTTTAAAAAGTTATACATAAAAGACATTTAAACTACAGTATTTTGAGAAAAAAACAAAGTAAAAATAGAGTTCAGGGGCATTTTTTTAAAAATTGAATTTGCATGTAAATACACATATATATACAAAACCAGAAGAAAGTCTGAGGATGACAGACAAAAAAAATACAAACAGGTGGTATTGGGGTAATTTTCATTTTACTCCCTTTTCACTTGTATGTTTTTCTAAATTGTCTAACATATATTATTTGAGCAATGAAACAATCTGAAGGTAAACGGGTATATTTAAAGAGCATTTTAAAGCTACTGCTTCCTTCTGCAAACATTAAACACTATGTATATTCATTAACCTGGACGTGTCAGACAGTCATGATAGAAAGCAAAAGCAACCTGTTTCATTATTGACTCAGAAAAACATTCTGCGTGCACTCAAATTTCTTATGTTTATTAATTGAAAAGGCCTACAGACTCAATTTTTACATTTTTCTCTCCAACAGTTTAATATATTAAACCCTCCAAAAGCTCTTTAAATTCCCTAATGTAGTCCTATGATAATCAATTCAGTGAAAGCCATTTATGGGCCCAATGTAATTAAGCAATAAATAAAAGTGGAAAACATTTAAAAAGCAAACACACTTGGAAATATGAATGCTTAATGAGAAAAAGAATTACCCGTTCTTGCTAGTTAAGCCCTAAAACAACATCAACTAATAATACCTACCAGGTACTAAAATGTTTTCATTGCAGACTACTGTACATATATTGTCCTAGGAAGTATTTTCACAACAACAGTTCTATAGATAGGTCCTTTTAGTCCCATTTAAAAGAGAAAAAGATGAATTTCAGAAGATAAAATAACATACCTAAGTTTGAAAGAGCCAGGATGAAAATCTGAACCCAAAGTTACTTTACATCTCTACTTACTTTGCAATCTTCTCCTTGAGAAGGTTCCAGTCCCACAGGTCTGTAGGAGTAACATTCCACATATCATACTGAAGGATCTAAGGAACAAACAACCCAAATTGATGATAAATCATTCAATGACCATCTGAAACTATGACAAAAACCAAGCAAATGACTAACTGCCATGTCCCCATATCCCAACAAATGCTGTCATGTAAGGAGTATAAGGCCCAGAGATTTTCCTAGACAAACTGCTATGTAGTCATATTGATTCAAAGCAGGCTGACTAAGGCTTACCTCTTCCCCTTATCCCTGCTGAGTCCTCTCAGAAGACCCATATCATCTCTACAAACCAGGAAATTTTAACAAATGAAAGCATGTTGCTGAAATGTATTCTCTTTTTGTACAATAAAAGAATTACTCTACCCTCTACCTTCATCTTTCTTTACAGCCTTGATCTATCCTATCTCTAAATATTATCTACTTAGCTAATTAACACCTATTTTCAAACAATGTAGAGTTCCTAAATATCAGTAGGAACTGTGAGAACTAAATCTAACATCTTATTTTACAGGGAAGAGAATCATCCTACTGGGGATAAAGGCAGTGTGATGGCAGAATGCTAGGACAGCACTCAGATTCCCACCTCCTGGGGTATAGGCCCTCAAACTCTCCTCCTCTTCAGTATACACAGGACCTGGAAACACGATGGATGTCACTCACACAATTGTGACAAATGTGAAGGGTTTCTGCAGATGCAATTAAGGTTGAGAATCAGTTTAATTTTTTAGCAAAAAGGGAGATTATCCTGGGTGGCCCTGACCTGACAAATGAAAATGCCCAAATTGGTGACTGGACTGGGCTCTTGAAATGAGGGACTCTCCCTCCTACTGGCTTTGAAGCATCAAGATGCCATGAGCTCTAGAACTGCAAGGAAATGAACAACCAGGAGGGGTTGGAGAACTGTGCCTGAGATGAGATCACAGCTTCTACTGACATCTTGACTTTGAGAGACCCAGAGATTAAGCTAACCCAAGTCTGCACTCCTTACCCATGGAAATTGATACTGAATGTACATTGTTTTAATCTGCTAAGTTTAGGTATAGAAAACTAATACCTGGGAGTTCCCTGGTGATCTAGTAGTTAAGATTCAGTGTTTTCACTACTGTGGGCTCAGGATCCCTGCTCAGGGAACTAAGATCCTGCAAGCCATGCAAGGTACCACTCCCTTTCCCCACCCATCCAAAAAGAAAAAAAAAACTAACTCAGCAGTCTTCCTATGTCTTTTAGCAATAATTAGTTTTAAATAAAAGAGATTTAAATAGAATATACTTTTTACTCCAGAGAACAAAAGGACTATATGAGCTTCAGATGTCTGGTGTAACAGATTACAACTTTAGTGGCTTAAAATAACAAAATTTATTCTCTTGCAGTCTTGGAGGCCGGAAGCCCAAATTCAATATGTTGGGAAGGCCCCCTCCATCCCCAGAGTCTAGGGGAGATTCGGTTCTTTGCCTCTCCCAGCTTCTAGTGGCTTCAATTCTCCTGGGCTGTGGCTACAGTTCTCCAACCTCTGCCTCTATGGTTGTGTTGCTCCTTCTTCTCTGTGTCTCTTTTAAGGACAACTGTGACTGTATTTAGGGCCCACCTGGATAATCCAGGATAATCTCCTCAATTACATCTGCAAAGATCCTTTTTACACCAAATAATTTAATAGTCAGAGGTTCCAGACATTAGGATGTGAACATCTTTTTGAGGGCTACCATTAAGCCTACTACAGGAACCCATAGGCAAAGAGAAATTTCATCCATATACTTACTCCTTTGCTGACTGGAGAGCCCTCATAGGTTTCATATGGGCCATACTCCTTGGCCAGGTCACAGCTGGCTTCCAAGGCTCCATAATAAATGGTTTCAAAGATCTGCTTATTCAATAATTGGGCCTCTGGACTCTCAAAAGGGTACCTCATCAGAATAAAAGCATCTGCCAGACCTTGTACCCCAATTCCAATGGGGCGATGGAGTTTATTCGACAAGCTAGCCTTTGTGCCAATAGATTTAGAAAAGAAAGAGATGACATTAATGATCAGTAAAACCAACATTCTGTACCAAATGACACACTCTCTATCTCAGTTTTCTCACACCATTCCAATCATTCCAATGATAACATGATGACTAGAAGACTATGATCAACTCCTTCCACCTTGGATTTCAATTATCACCAATAAGCAGAGAAATCTATTCATACCTCTGGGACAGGGTAGTAGTTAATATCAATAATTTTATTCAAGTTTCGGACAATGACTTTGGTGACTTCAGCCAACTTTGTAAAGTCATATGTGTGTTCTGATGTGACATACATATTCAGGGCCAGGGAAGCCAAGTTACAGACTGCAACCTAGAATTTGAAGAAAAAGGGTCAAGAATCACATGATTTTTATTTCAATGACACTACCCTGTACACCTCTAACACTTGTTGACATTAAAGTTTTAGTTTCTATCTTTGACTGCTTCCTCTTCACCATTCACCTGTTCATTTCTAAACCCCAGGACCTATTCCCATGTGTGAACGGTTACATGCACCAGTGAGACAGCTTAAGATGGGGGAAGAACCATACACTCCATAGTACAAGGCTCTTTACCAGACGTATGTCACTGTGCTATAATTTTTTATGTATGTCAGTAGATGTGCACTGTCTAATACAACAGCCACTAAATAAAAACTACATGAAATTTAAAATTGTTTCTCAATTGCACTAGTTAAATTTCAAATGCTCAGTAGCCACCCAATACAGAACATTTCTATCACTGTAAAAAGCTGTTTCAAATTACCCATGTCTACCTCATCCTCACTGAGACTCCAACAGCCCATAACAAAGGATCCAAGTTTGAATTTTAAAAAAGCTCTTTAGGTGATTCTTACTATACTAAGTGGTGAGCATTTTCAGGTTAGGGATCATATCTTTTTTATCCTTACATTTTCAGGACTAGCACCATCACACCTGGCATATAGCAAATGCTAAATAATACTGAATGAATATACTTCCTTCACCATTTTGATTATGACTCTCCCAATCCAAACTCTCAACTCCTCTCACCTAGACTCCCTCATGCCCTTCATACCTAATCAATTCTACACATGGTGACAAAGTACCCATTTTTAAAACATAGCTCGAATCACATAAGCCTGATAAATGCAAGGGAGAAAAATAAGGCAGGAAATTGGGGCTAAGCGTGGAAGGAGTGCCATTTTTAAATAGTCATCAAGGGAGACACCACTGAGAATGTGACATATGAAGAAAGAACTGAAGAAGTTAGAAAGCAAGTCACATGGCTCTCTGGGGAAACGAGCATTTTACCACTCAAAACTCCTGCAGCAGGAGTATGAGAAATGGCAATGAAATTAGAAGGGGTGGAGCACAGTGAGCAAGGGGAAAAATAAGAACAGATGAGGTGGGATACTCAATTGTGTACCATCTCACAGGGCATTATAAGGACAGAAATGAGGTAATGATACATACTACAGCATGGACAACTGACACAAAAGGCCCAATATTACATGATTCCATTCATACGGAATGCCCACAATAGACAAATCCAGAGACATAAAATAGATCAGTGTTGCCAGGGGATGGGTGAAGAGGGGAACAGACAGTGAATGCTAACAGGTACAACGTTTCTTTCTGGGGTGGTGACAATGTTCTAGAATTAGTTATCAGTGATAGTTGTACAACTTTATGAATATACTAATAAAAAATCACAGAACTGTATCCTCTAGAAGGGTGAAATTTATGGTATGTGACTTATATCTCCATTTTTAAAAAATGAACAAACTCTGGATGGGTTGGAAAGTCAAAGATAAATATTGTGCAGAGAATGGTATGATCTGATTTTTTGTTTTTAAAAAAGGTCATTTTATTCTCTGTAATACAGTCTAACTATATAACAATATAAATATATGCCAATTTCCTCCAACTGAATTGTAAGTTTCTAGAGGGCAGGGATTGAGCCACATTCATTTGTATCTCAGAGCACCTAGTCCGGTGTCTTACATATGCCTGGTGGTCAGTAAACTTTGTTAAATCAAACTGCAAGCTCAGCAGTATGTTCAGCTCACTTACCATTTTCTTTGACTTTTCATCTGTCATGTTTTTAGGTCCTAGAATTCAGGATCTGTTCCTTCCTCCTCATTTTCATAGCTTACATCCAATATCCACACAGTCTGTCATCTGACTAACGCAACAATCTCTATAAAGTAACTTCCAACTGCTTCTCACACCAAGCCATTCTATAACCAGAATCAAGAGCTATCCTTCCCATCCTAGCAATGCTATTTTCCTTTCAAAAATCTACAAGGGCTTTCCTATGTCTGAAATATGCCAGCTTTCACGTACTTTCTCTCTTCCCTCAACCACAGCCATCCCTCCTTTAAAATATCTGCTCCATCACAATAAACTTACTTTCCACTCCCTGCGCAAAACCTATCCCTGTCTCTAATCTGTCATACTGGTGGTTCTTCCCAAATAGAAAGCTTTTTCATAAACTTTTTTTTAAAATAACCAAATCTATATCCCATTTCCAGCCTTGCCTCTTCTATGAATGGCCTTAAAGATTTGAGATGAGAATTTTGTCTCACATTCACTGAAAGGACTCTCATGCTTACATATTTTAAACTGAATACACACTCTAACACGTTACTGTGTTTGTCCTAACTCTAACCTAAATAATTATGTATTGCTATTTTTCTCATGAAAAGATTATTACAACAATGTGTGTGTAACAAAAAGTCTACAGTCTTTTCTATATGGCTCAGACTAGAAGATTTTTAAGGGCACACATCATACCTCTTCCTTCCTTTATAATCTATTTTAGTGCCCTTCTGCTTACAGCAAGCTATGAATACTCCCTTTACTCAACTCAAGGGAAATCAAGTGAGAGATTCACAAACAATTCACAAACTCCTAAGATTCTTCTCTCAGTACCTGAGGCAGAAGTTTTTCTACCTACCTCATCTTTGCTGGTATACTCTACTATTTCTGTGCACAGGTTGCTGCATTTGATGGTTCCCAAGTTCTGCTGGTTGCTCTTCCGATTACAGGAATCTTTGTAGAGCATATACGGGGTACCTGTCTCTGTCTGAGACTCAATGATGGCATACCAAAGCTGCTGAGCTTTTATAACTTTGCGGACACGACCTTCTTTCTCATACCTGGAAGGCAAAGCTAGTATTATTTTAATATTCCCTAAGAAAATCTTTATTGCAGACAACATGAAGAGAAGCACCAAAATATAAAATATTGAAAACTCTTAAATTTTTACTAAGTTTTGCTAAGGGAAAAAAATTAGGAATATGATACACATTTTACTATGGCTAAAGCCAGACTCACTAAATCAATAATACCTTCCTTAATAAAAAGGAACAAAGACTGAAGTAGTTAAATAGTGCCATTGTGCTACAGCAGTACTCTGGTGCTATTACTTAATGAACTTCTGACACGTGCACACCAGTTGCTCTCAATTCCTGTGTATAATACAAAAGCATAACTTGCTTTATCAAATGTACTTTATAACAAAGCAAATTAATAACTCTGCATTAATTGTTTAGAGGATCTATTAAAATATGATTTACCTTGAACACCTATTTACATGTCCCAAAGATTTTTGTTCTGTTTCTTAATAATTATCTTTTGTTATATTAAAAAAGAAATATTTCCAGGGCCCACCTGGTCTGCTCCTGCACAGAAAGGGTTAACTTTCAACATTCGATTATCAGGGTACTGGGATGCAGGTGGTAAGGAAAGGCAGACTGGCAAGAGGGAGGGCGCTTAACAACAGAGAGGGACAAGCCAATGTGTAACTGCTGCTGCTGGGGGCCCTCCAAAACATCCAAAACAGAAAAGGGGGAGGGTGCCTTTTAGAGACAGAACCAGTGGTGTCCCAAGGGTTGTCATACTTCTGTTCCCTGGGTCTAATGCTCTGGAGTGATCTGTGCTTTCAGAGACCTCTGTGAGGTTCCAATGTCAGGATCCATCCTTTCCTCACAGTCCCAGCACGTTCAACTCACAACACAGTTTTTAAGGAGCAGCCCCTCCCCAAGTAAGAGGAAAGCTGTAGGTCCTTCCTGAGAGGAGGGTATTCTGGGGATGAGCCACTCCTGGGGTCCCCCTTCAGTCCCTAACCAGGCAGTAAATGTGGTGCTGGGCACCCTGTTCACTGGTAAAGACCTCGAAGATGTAGGCGGTGCAGAGCAGCAGTTCCTAGGTGTCTCTGTGTCACCACCCGGAGGATGGTAAAGTTCTCCAGGATGCTGTTCATCGCATGGCGCTCCAGCAGCTGCCGCAGCTTGTGAGAAAATTCACCAGGTGCTTGCACATGGGTGAGTGCAACATGTGGTACACAAACCTCCCATCCTCCATCAGGGCATGTTCTGTCTACACCTTTTCCACCACCTGCTTGCGAAAGGAGTAGACCTTAAAGGAACAGGCAAGGGTCACGTGGTCCAGGCTCTCATACTGGCTGCTCTCTCCACAGAAGCCACTGCTGCCGCTGGCGGCCCCACCTCCTCACCACTTGGGCCCTAGGTCAGGTCCACCCAGAACCTGACCAGGAAGAAAGTATGGCTGGCCCCACGGTCACACAGCTCCTATAGCCCCTCTTTTTTCAGGGAATTTGTCATAGATCTGTCAGATGTCCACATTCTCGAGGCAGGGCACTCCAGGGTTGGGGCAGTGCAGGCTGATGTGTACAAACAGGTGCTGTGACCGAGCAGTGCCCAGAGCCCAAGCCTACCAGGCTGGGGGTGATGTGGCAGATGGGAGCAAAGCAAAGGATGAGAGGGCTTGGGAAGCTCATACCCTGGCAGAGCAGTAGATGGAGGATTCAGTGACAAGAACAGTGTTTTGAGAATGGCTTCACATCTGGAACATTCCAGGAGGGCCCAGAAGCCCCGACCTAAAATGGAAAGGTTCTGGGGCCTGAGGACTGGTGGGATCCAGTCTGGCCTGCAGGGAAGGTGCTGAGATGAGCTGGGCAAAGGACACAGAAGTCATTGTCTGGAAAGCCTTGTCCTTGGAAACCTGGTCCACATTCAGTGCCTTGAGCATCAGCTGGATTTCCCCAGACCTCCCCTGGACCAAAGCCTGGACATGACTAGAGACTGTTTGCGAGTTTAGGTCTTCCATGTTCTCAGTTTGATGTTGCAGGCAATCAGTTTATCACAACCATACAACCTGACTCCATTGAATAGGATTTTCCACTGGCCACAGGATAGGTAAGAGGCCGTGGCCTCCTGGAAGCTCTGCTCAATGTCTGTACTCCAGACACCCTCTGTATCTGTCAGGGCCCTCATCGCCCCCCACCCCCTCACTGCCCTCCTCACTTCCTTCCATACTTTTTGTCCAGCCACTGCCATTGGGGGTGTTCCCCTACCTGGGCATCCTGGCCATGGGGCTGGGGGGAAGTTTGTCATGAGTAATTTTTTTGGCCATGCCACGCAGCATGCTGGATCTTAGTTCCCCAATCGGGGATCAAATCTGTGGCCTCTGCAGTGGTAGAGTGGAGTCTTAACCACTGGACAGCCAGGGAAGTCCCTCCAAAGTTTTAAGAAAGACAAACCAAAATTTTGGTGAAGATTCAGGAAGAAAACACACTAAAACAAAATTACTAGTCACATTCTCTTCTAGATGCTTCTGAAGAATCCTAGAAACTAGGCTAATAATTGACATAGTTTTGAAATTTACATCCTATAAATAAAAGAAACAAGGTTAAAACATTATTACTTTTGTATTTTTTCCATACCTTTCATATAGCTTCTCAAATTCTTCTCCCCAGACCTCATCCAGACCAGGACATTCATTTGGACACATCAAAGACCAGTCCTGCCAAGGGAAGAAGAATATCAACCATAAGAAACTTCAAATAACCAATCACACATGGTCCATTAGGAATACTACAAGGGAGAGGGTGGCCTCCATAGACTGTCTTAAAATTCTGCTTCAGAAATAATATTTAGGCTCAAGTCCAAACATCTAGTTCTGCCTATTTGTTCGTGACTCCTAAAGCATTTAGAGCATCTGCTTTAGAAAATAAAAATCCAAGAAGGCAAGAAAGGCATCTCTTGCTCAGCATGCCTTGCTGTTGCATAACATATAGGTAGATTCTTCCTAAGCATGATTTAAGATGATTGAGGAGAAAACTCATATGAACCAAGTTGTTATTACTAACAACTATCTCTCACCTGATTAGTCTCCACTCGCTTCATGAAGAGATCTGGAATCCAAAGGGCAAAGAAAAGGTCCCTGGCACGCTGCTCTTCCTTTCCTGTGTTCTTCTTTAAATCAAGGAACTCAAAGATGTCTAAATGCCAAGGTTCCAGGTAAATAGCAAATGCCCCAGGTCGCTAAAGGTAAATAAATCATCATTCTTTTCAGAATCAGAATGAAATAAAGGAACTTCATATTTTCCAAAGCACTTCAATAATATCTTCTTGGATCTTCACTACAATTAATGAATTACATGAGATAATACAAATAAAAGTACTATAAAATATAAAGTAGTAGAAAAATACTACTACTTTATATTTTATAGTATACAATACAATCCTAGGTGTAAAAAAGAACAATTAACACAAAGAAAATGTAGAACAAGAAAGACTAAATAATTTATCCAAAGTGACACAGTGAACTAGAGATGAAGCTTCCTCTTCAGCTGTCATGCAGCTCACTTTACACTCTGTGACGTGTATGTAAAGCCCCAAAAATTGCTTTAACTTTGACAATAAGTTGTGCTTTTTATTAAAGATCACAAAAAGGTGGTATGTCTTATCAAGGTCCTCACAGATTCCATTAGATAGGCTAGATGGCTGCAAAGTATTCTGCTGATAACATTGGAAAAATGGCCCAGTACTCTCTATTTTTCCCTCTATAAAACAGGCCAAGTTTTGCTTTTTGTCTTTTTTTTTTTTTTAATAAAAACCTAGAAAAAATATTACAACCCCTTTTCAAGATTAGGTATCAATATGTGCTTAATTGCTCAGACGTGTCCAACTGTTTGCGAGCCCATGGACTATAGCCTGCCAGGCTCCTATGTCTATGGGGATTCTCCAGCCAAGAATTCTGGAGTGGGTCGCCATGCCCTCCCTCCAAGGTATCAATATGAGTCACCACTTTAGAAATTCTTTGCAAATAAACTGTCTTGTAAGAAAGCTGACTAGATCACTGGCTGCCTGGAGCCAAGGATAACGTATGTATGTGTAGGAGTGATGGATGATTAATACAAAGGTACACAAGGAGACACACTGGTGTCTGTGTTCTATGGCTTGACTGGTATATATGTATAATATATATTGTATATGTATACTTCAAGTGTCTATACTTTAAGTAAAAAGTATACACACATTAAATTGATCATAAAAGTGGAAAAAAACAGAGTTGTTAGAAACATACATAGTGAACTATCTTATTATAGCTTATATGAGATTTTCAGTTCTGATTTCTAGGGCTTTCACTCACAAAGCATACCTTGTTTCCACCTTGATCCACATATCGAGCTGTGTTGTTATATACTCTCAGCATCGGTACAAGACCATTGGAATTGCCATTAGTCTGAAAAAGAAACAGGATAAAGTCATCCGGAGGAACAAGAGGGGGTCAGCAAGGAAAAGAAGAAGATGGCTCAACAGCAGGCAAATTACTCTCTCCCAGTCTAGTGTCATCTGCTCCCCATCTCTACCTCTGCTTTGAAAACATAATGCCCAACATAAAACTGTGGAATAAATTACAAATATGTACAACATTATTTCATGGCATCTCTAGCTTACGATGAGAAATAACTATAAGTCAAACGAATCCAAAATCAGCATAGTTGAATTTAAACCCCCATACTTTCAAAAGGTCATCATATAATGAAATACTTTGGGTAGAGTAAAAACCCTACTACAGTATATTTTTCCCAAAAGAATTCAAGGCGATTTATAGTAAGAATTATATGCAGTGGATAAATCAAGACAATAAGGCAAATGGAGATTCTCCAATAAATACATTCTAGAATGAAGATGAGATACCTATCAATTTTTTAAAATAATCATTCTAACCCAAGGCAAGCCTTTAAGCAGAAAGGTAATGAACACCACATAACAGAATGGTTTTCTTCTGGACTCTCTTTCTATAGGGCGAGACATTTTCTTCACCTTATAGAGGAGGAAACAACTCAGAGAAGTAAAATAACTTCTACTAGGCCACACTACTAGTAATTAGTAGAGACAGGATTTAAATCCAGGTCTTACTCAAAATCATTACCTTTTTTCTTTTGTTTTTTAAATTGAAGTATGGTTGATTTACAATATTGTTATTAGTTTCAGGTATACAGCATAGTGATTCAGTATTTTATACTGAATGTGATTTCAGCATAGTATACTCCATTATACGTTATTATAATACAATGGGTATAATTCTCTATTCTATACAGTATATCCTTGCTTAAATATTTTATATATAGTAGTTTATATATCAGTTAATGCCATATCCCTAATTTGTCACTCCCTGCTTCCCTGACCATTTGGTAACCACAAGTTTGTCTTCTTTATCTGTGAGTCTGTTTCTGTCATGCATACGCATCTATTTGCATTATTTTTAAGATTCCACCCAAAACCATGATCTTGACTCCCAGTGAATAGTGAACTAAAAGAGCTGAAATTTCCCTCATAAAGTATTAATGATTAAGCTTGAACCCTGGCTCTATCACATATTAAATGACTAATCTCTGGAAGTAATTTAACTTTGTAAGCTTCAGCTTCCTCACTTGTAAAATGAAAACAACAGTGGCTATACTCACAAAGTCACTGTAAGGAGTAAAGTTTACTGTGTTTGTAATATCTATCTATCTCATAAGGTTGTAGTAATTCACATAAAATTTTTATAACATTTAGCATATAGTAAGAATGAATCCGAAGAATTGATGCTTTTGAACTGTGGTGTTGGAGAAGACTCTTGAGAGTCCCTTGGACTGCAAGGAGATCCAACCAGTCCATTCTAAAGATCAGTCCCTGGTGTTCTGTGGAAGGAATGATGTTAAAGCTGAAACTCCGTACTTTGGCCACCTCATGCGAAGAGTTGACTCATTAGAAAAGACTCTGATGCTGGGAGGGATTGGGGGCAGGAGGAGAAGGGGACGACAGAGGATGAGATGGCTGAATGGCATCACCGACTCAATGGACGTGAGTTTGAGTGAACTCTGGGAGTTGGTGATGGACAGTGAGGCCTGGCGTGCTGCAATTCATGGGGTCACAAAGAGTCGGACACAACTCAGCGACTGAACTGAACTGAAGCAATGAATAATAAAAGCTATTAATATTATTATTGCTAAAGTAAATCAGAATTCCAAAATCTGAGCTAAAAAGGACCCTGCTGCTGCTGCTAAGTCGCTTCAGTCGTGTTCGACTCTGTGCAACCCCACAGACGGCAGCCCGCTAGGCTCCTCTGTCCCTGGGATTCTCCAGGCAAGAATAATGGAGTGGGTTGTCATTTCCTTCTCCAATGCATGAAAGTGAAAAGTGAAAGTGAAGTCGCTCAGTCGTGCCTGACTCTTAGCGACCCCATGGACTACAGCCTACCAGGCTCCTCCGTCCATGGGATTTTCCAGGCAAGAATACTGGAGTGGGAAAAAGGACCCTAGAGCCCAACTAACCAACCTCTAATAAGATAGAAGTAGTGAACTCACTCATTGTAAGTTGCACAGCCAGCTAGTAATTAACAGAGATCCAGGTCTCCCACACTCCCGCAAATGCCTTCTCAACCACAACCCTGGTTGTTTATGGACTTGAGTCCCTCCAGCCACATATTTTTAGTCACACAACAGAAGCTTACCCCAGCAATGTAGCTGCCAGTAGCTCGAATACAACTCACAGCAACACCAATTCCACCAGCGGACTTGGAAATCAATGCACACTGCTTTAGAGTGTCATAAATGCCTTCAATGCTATCATCTTTCATACTCAGAAGGAAACAGCTATAGGGGGAAAAAGTCACAATTCAGCAAGGAAATGAAGGAGAGTCAAAAAACAACTATGTAATTCAAAGAGAATAAGGCAAATAAATGATCTAAAACTTACAAATTTTTTTTTAGAAGGAAAAAAAAATTTTTTTAGATGTTTTTAGAAGGAAAAAGAACCAAAACCTGGATATGACACAATGAAACATATCAGCATACATTGTTTTAAAATCATCTTGCCATCTACTCTAGATGATGAGCCTACATGAAAGTCTTAGGGATAGGTAAATATTAGCTTACCTATTCACCGGATTACAAATGTGTCATTATAACATTTTCTGATATAAATTCCTAAGCATACTTAACATCTTTTCAAGCCAAGAAATTTAAACATTTATGAAAAAAAACCCCACCAATCCAATAATGAACCAAATTTGATATGTCCATCAAAATTTAGCTCCCTTACAGTCTTTTTAAAGACAATCCTTCTACCTGTGATTTGGATCTCATCCTCCTACTCCAGGACCCTTATTCTACCAATGATTCCTTTTACCAACTTTAATATTCATCCAAACAAATAGACTTTATCTTTTGACTTTTTCTACTGAATATTCAGACATTCACAAATAACAGAGAATTTATAACATATACTTTGTACTTACCATCTGCCTCAAGAAATTTGATACTACAAATATAACCTAATATAATATATATATATAATATATGCTGTTTCCATGCTTTCTACGTTCCTTTAGCATTTACATATGTTCCACATTTTAAAAAAATTTCTGGTTTCATACTATTGTTCTGCAACCTGCTTTTATTTAACTCAGTATTGTTTTAGAGAGTCATTCCTACTGATATAGGACTAGTTTATTTTCATTGCTGTAAGGTATTCCATTGTATGAATATACCAATATATTTGTCCATTTGCCTGCTGGTGGACATTTAGATTATTTCCAACTTGTTTGCTATTCTAAACAATGCTCCTGTGGAAGTTTTTAAACATATCTCCTTGTGTTTATATCTAAGGATTGTCTATAGGGTGTAAACCTAGGAAAGGAATTTCTGAGTCAAAAGATATGCATGTGTTCCACTTTACTAAAGAGTCTCCAAAGTGAATGAGTAAGTATACTATATCAATCAATGCATGAGCCTGCCCACATGCTTACCAATACTTAGTTCATCAGCCTTTTAACTTGTATCAATCTGTTGGGTATGAAATATCTCATTATGATGTTAATTTTCACTTTCTTAATTAAAAGCAAAGTTTAACATCATCTCACGTGTTTAACAGCCAATCAGTTTCTTCTACAAATTAGCCCATGTTTCTATTTGGTTTTGTGTCTTTTTCTTATAATCTTTCAACAGTTAACATACATTGCAAGTTTCCTCTCACCGTCTGAAATCTTTTTCACTGTATTTGGTTTGCTGAAGTTTAAAATTTTAATGTAGTCAATTTGTCCTTTATGTTGTTTGCTTATTATATCTATTTTAAGAAACCTTTCACTCCTCGGAGGTCATATATATTCTATCAAGATGTAAGTTGATAGTTATGACGTCTGCAACTCGCTGTCAAATGACTTAGCCAAAAATATTTTTAATTTTAAAGACAAAAATAAAAAATACATGTATATGCAAAATATCAGTACTTTTTAAAATCTAGGCATAAGTGGGTGTATGAGTGGAGTTCACTCCTTTTCTTCAAATTTTTCTAAATGTTTGAAATTCATATTAAAAAGCTGGGGAGGAAAATATTTATTTTTTCTACATGTTCTTCTAAAAGATTTTACTTTCATATTTATATTTTTTTCTTGAATTTATTTCTGTATATGACATGAAGAAAGGAAATCTAATTATACATTTCCCTATAGGATAACCGATTTTCCTAGTACTGTTTTCCCAATGAAATGCAATGACATCTGTTATTCATCAAGTTCTCATACAATCCACAAAGTAGGGTGTTTACTCTAGGATAGATAAACATAGATTTATAGTAGTCCTGAATATAGCAGGACTTTTTCTTCAAAACTATCTTGCTATTTATATTAATTTCTTGTGGCTACCCTAACAAATGCCACTAACTTGGTGGCTTAAAATAGAAATTAATTCTCTCACAGTTTAGGAGGTAAGAAGCTCAGCATCAGTTTCACTGGGCCAAAATCAAGAACATTCCTCCAGAGGCTCTAGTGGAGAACATTCCTAGACGAGCCAGCTTCTGGGCTCCTCTGCTTATAGCTACCTCACTCCAATTTCTGTCTCTATCTACATACTGCCTTCTTTTCTCTGTATGTCTTATATTTCCCTTAGCCTCTGTCTTATAAGGATATTTTTTATTAGATTCAGGGCCCACCTGAATAATTTGGGATAATCTCCCTATGTCAAGATCTTTCTTGGAGGGGGAAAATGACAACCCACTCCAATATTCTTGCCTGGAAAATACCATGGACAGAGAAGCTTGGCGGGCCACAGTCCATGGATTTGCAAAAGAGTCAGAAACAACTATCTGACTAAATAATAATATGGATTTGTCAGTTTCTGTTTTGTGGATACTCTAAGAAGCTAAATAATTAAAAGTATTATTTGTGATTAAAAAAAAAAAAAGATCTTAGTCATACCTGAAAAACTGTTTTTCCTTATAAGGTAACATTTATAAATTTCAGGGATTAGGATTTGGTGTATTTGACCAGCACTAGATTATTCTTAGCCATTTGCTCCTCCATATTTATTTTAGAATCAGCATGTTGAAATTCTGACTGGAATTACACTGAATCTGTAGATTAACTTGGGAAAAACTGACATTGTTATAACATTAAATCCATTTATGAAAATATGATCACTCTCGATTTGTTATATAACGTCCTTCAATTACGTTTTAGAATTTTTTCCTTAAAAGCCTTGCACACCTTTCATTAGATTTATTCCTGAGTACCTTCCACTATTACACATTTTAAAATTTAAATCTTCTTTTTTTGGTTTCGTTTTTTATTTGCTGTGTCCAACTCTTTTGCAACCCCATGGGCTGTAGCCCACCAGGCTCCTCTGTCCATGGGATATCACAGGCAAGAACACTAGAATGGGTTGCCACATCCTTCTTTAAGAGATCTTCCCAACACAGGGATTGAACCCATGTCCTCTGCATTGGCAGGCGAATTCTTTATCACTGAGTCATGGGAAGCTCCTTAAATCTTCTAACAGCTAAAGTACAAAAATTCAATTAATTAATTTATGTTGAATTTATATCCAGATATTCTACTGAAGGGCTTCCCTGGTGTCTCAGATGGTAAAGAATCTGCCTGCAATGCAGGAGACCCAGGTTTGATCCCTGGGTCAGGAAGATTCCCTGGAGAAGGGAATGGCTACCCAATCCAGTATTCTTGCCTGGAGAATTCCATGGACAGACGAGCCTGGCAGGCTATAGTCCATGGGATTGCAAAGAGTCGGACACAACTGAGCAATTAACGTACACACACACACATTCTGCTGAAATCCTTTTACTTCTAATAACTTGTCTATAGATGCTCTTGAGGAATCTTTAGTTTCATTCCCTCATTTCCAACCATTTTTTTTCTTATCTTACAATTACAATGCTGGCTCAGGCCTCCACTACAATGCTAAAAACAGAGGTCCAACAGATCTAAGTTTTTAGTGGATATCTTTTACCAAAGAAAGGAAGTTATTTTCTACATCTATTTTGCTATTTTTTTATGAAAGTATTAAATGATATAAAATGTTAGGGCAATGAATTACATTAATACACTTTTTGATGTTAGCATATTCTTCAATTCCTGGGATAACCCAACTTGCTTAGGGTGTATTAGCTGTTTTTTTTTTTTTTAATAAATTACTGGACTCTGTTCCAGTGTTTCCTTTCTCAGAAAATGACACCATAATAAATCTTGTTATTTACCCATAAACTCAGGAACCACTCTTTGAATGACTCATTCAAATCATCAATTCTGTCAATTTTACCTCCTAAATCTCTTAAATCAGTCTACTTCTCTCAATCTCTACTTTCACTTCCCTAACCCAAAATACCTACTCTCATACAGACTACTACTAGAATCCTCTAATTATTATCAGAAAATACTTTATTGAGATATAATTCACATACCATACAATTCTCCATTTAAAGTGTACAACTGATGGGTTTTAGTATATTTACAGAGTTGTACAACCATCACCAGAAACAAGCTTAAAATTTCACTACTGGCGTTTGTCTCTCATCAATTTGTTTACCACAATGCAATAAGAGAGTTTTTCAGAAAGTAAATCTCATTTAATGATTAAATGTTTATCAAATTAATTTTTATGTGATGAACTGTATAGTTTCTTCAGGTCCAGGTTTATTTCCCTAGTCAAAAGCATTTTAGGATGTTAAAAGTGACTATAGGTGACATATACCTAGAAAGTTGTGGGCGGTTGGTACCAGCATTGAAGAGAGTGGGAGAGGCATGGGTAAACCACTTCTCAGAAAGAAGGTTGTAGGTTTCAATAGCAGCATCAATATCTTCTTTGTGAATCCCCACAGATACCCTCATCAACATGTGTTGTGGTCTTTCAGCCACTAAAAACAAGATAAATTTTTCACATGAAAACTAGGCTGAGATATGTACTTGAGTCTAAAAAAAGGAACAACAAAAGAAATTTTAAAAATTTTATACCAATAAGCAGCAAGATTATTCATAAACTAAACCTAAAGTTTAAAGTGTTACTTAGAGTTTAAATAGAAATGTTAAGGCAAATAGCTTAAAGTTCTATTTTCAATACAATGAACAGAAAATATAACACACAAACACATTCATGTCTCACCCTTCCCATTGATCTTCAACAAATAGGATCGCTCCAGTGTCTAGAAAAAGCAAAACAACCGAAAAACTTCCAGAGCATAGTTTTTAAAGACATAGTAGACATATCATTCACAATATGCAACTGTTTAAATCTACTCAGTTTTTAAAATAATCTTAAATGACAAGAATATCATATTTATATTTACTAGCTTTAGCTTAGAACATTATCAATTGACTATTTTTTCGGAAAAGAATGCCTGAAAATTTCTGGAAAAAGCTAACTCTACATTAATATGTATAATGTTAATAGCAGAAGTTGTGGTATTCACTATATTATAATGGTTCATATCATTAACATTTATAAAATCCTTATAACAGCCTAGGTACTGATCAAAGCAACAAACACACACTCACTTAAACTTCAAGAGCATTTGATATTGAAATTTTATTATTATCCCCATTCTAAAGATGAGAAAACTGAAGGACAAAGGGATTAAGTACCTTGCTAATAAGAAATGAAGCAGTGATTTGAACCTAGGTGGTCTGACATCAGCATCCACATTCTCAATCACTATATAACAGTTTATCAACAAAAAAGTACCTAGAAAATCACTTAGCACATAGTAGGAATTCAATAAATAGTTGTTGCATATACAGAATAATATTGAATCATTCTGACAAATTACTTGCATAACTCCACAGGTATCCAGAAATAGTATTTGGAAAATTTGAAAACTGCAAATGAATAAGCTATCTTTCTTTAATTCAAACAATCACCACTACCCTAACCACACTAATCCCTCAGGACCATCCCAACTCCCAACAAATTACTACCTTTATAATTATATCACTAAAACATAAACAAAAAACTGCATTTCCTAACTGAAGAAGGAATTCCCACTTATTTGAAACCCATTATTTACCTTAAAGCCAAAGTAATTATAAGAGAAATCTCGGTCATAGATAATTGCAGAATTCAGGCGCTGGTGAAGGTTTAAAAAAACAAAAACCCATAATTAAGATAATTAGACTTATTTTCACAAAATTTGTTACCTTTCAGCCCTGATTTCAGAACTAAAATTGATACAGGATACAAGAGATAACACTAAGTATTATTGTTGTAGAATAGAAATCCATACCTAATATTAAGGAAAAAAATTATATAAATTGAGTATCCTAACTAGGCTTAAAAACACATACATTAAAAGACTAGAAGAAAACATATAAGTTGTACATAAGTAAAAACATAAATGTGACTTTCCCTATTGTGCTTACAGTATCTCTAAAAAGGGAAAGAATATGAGCATAAAAGGGACTATATTATCATCCTAAAACATGTTTTTAGATTGGCTATTAATCCAAAAGTATTGGAGCCATATAAATACTAATACATATCTTTATTTTCCATTTTAAACTGTACATAACAATATATGATAAACAATTACATTAATTCTAAGGCTAATCAAATCCATAGTCCTTTAACAGGTTTTAAACAAAATATTGCTGTGACAGTGATGTTTTAAAGCAGAACTGGCCATTGTTACAGAGCTTTTGTAGGCTATAAAGCCATTTAAAGGAAAGAAAGCAATTAGGTACTAATAATCATTTTGGATAGAGGAAAATAGAGCCAATTTTTCAAAATACTATCAGTGTTGCCATATAAGGATCCATGTCCGAGGACTAGAAAAATCTATACAAAACTCCTCACTTTCTCTTAAACTTTTAAGGGCATCTTTGTTGCCAAAGGCAGGTAGGGGCTTTGCATGATTTATGGAGAACTGAGATACTTGATTATCAAAATTTATATTTTAGATACAAGTTTTTGATGTCATTAATTTTTGTTTCTCACCTATCTTCAAGATAATACACATGAACACAAACAACTCACTCAGTTTTCTCTCAGTCTCTTTAACCTGTGATACATATTTACAGATAGCCAACGAATCACTCTATTACCTTCAGTTAAAACTGATTTCTAATCTGTGCAGATATGCATGGTAAATAAATTCAGTGTGCAAAGGGCCTGGCTGGATCTACCCATCTTTCCCTCTGTCCTCTGAAATGTAGTTAAGAAAGGAATTGAAACACAAATGGATAATTTTTAAGTTGCTGAGCAAGAAGATCTCCCAAAATTTTATCTGAGCAACCTTTTTGGAAGTCAGTTTGGCAATGTCTACCAAAATTTTGAACGCACATACTTTTTGGCTCAGCAATTCCACTGAAGGGATTTACCTCACCAATATACTCATCTATAAGCAACTCACTACCATATGAGAATAGCGACTGCAGTGATAAATGGAAACAAATATTCATCACTAGATCAATTCTTACATATATACATATAGTGATGATATGGCTATAGGATAGAATGCTATGCAGGTGTTAAAAAGAACAAGGTAAATTCATAAATGCTAATAAAGAACTATCTCTAAGATACACCTGTAAGTGAAAGAATAGTATGCACAGTACATTACCACTAAAAGGCAAAATAAATGTACATACACCATGTGTTATAGAACAATTCTGGAAAAATACATTTTAAAATGACAAAGTGCTATTCTTTCTAGACAAGAAAACTAGGATTCAGAGAAGGAGAATTACTTTTTACCTCTATCACTTATCATAGTGTTTAAATTTTTTAAAATGTGTTCATTGCCTTAAAAAAAAAAACCTATAAAAGCTTTTTCACCAGAAAAGCATTCTACATACATCTTTATTTGCCAAAACAATATCCAATGTTGACTTGGCCACCATGGGAGAGTGTTTGCCATTGTGTGGGTTTATATAGTTGAAGAGGTCTTCCATTACATCTAAAAACAAAACAACAGAAAATTAAAATACCAAAATCACTTAACAGCAAGTTCAATACTCAGGTTAACAATTTAAAAGTGGTTCTCAACTGTTTTTCATCCCAACTCACCTTAGTACCTAGCAAAGACAGTGCTCAATGGACAAATACATGTTATATAAATATACACGGAAATTTACATAAGTAAAATAAGGAAACCCTTAAAGAAATAACTTTCCAGAGTTGGAGTGAGCATATGCTCTTATAGTATAGCATATGCTCTTTGAAAAAGACTGCCAGATGATTCTAACATCTTACCCCATTAAGGATTTATTAGGTGAAAATAAATAAAAGAATAAATTATAATCTCAAGTTTTCTTTTATCCTAACAAAACAGAAACTCAACTTAAAATTCAAAATCTATCATCTCAAGGATTTTACTTCTATAAATGCACATTGAGTAAAAAGCTCTCTCTCTTTCAGACATCATAGCAGATATTTGGTCCTCTGAGTTTACATATAATACAGACACATACAAAGCTGGCATTCTGACACTGACTTGAATCCACAGATCAATTTTGGAAGATCTGATATCTTTACTCTTATAAATCTACTGAAGAGGGAGATATAATGTTTAAAGTCCCACATAAAAGATCTGGAATTGAGAGCCAAAAGATTTCTACTCTCAGTCTACCAGCTGACTTCTTACATATCACTTTTTATATACTTAACAAATTATTTAACTGTCTTTTGCCCACATTCTGAGCTGTAAAATGGGAGTGATGACTAATGGTGACAAAAGACTGACTGTAACATTTTGTTTAACCTAGGAATTATCAATAATTTTTTTTTCCAACCATACCACCACCAAGCATGTAAAGAGGAGCTTCAAAAAAAAAAAAAAAATAGAGAGAGAACAAAAAGATAAAGAAAAGTTTTCACTGACCCTTCCATGCAGCAGATGAGCAGCACGGAGAAACAGGAAGTTCTAGTCTCCCTCTGCCATCAACTTGCACACTTCGCTTTTTTAAACAAGATATAACTTTTCTTTTGATACTCAAGGTTTCATTCTAGTATGCCTATACATTTTCTGAGAATACTAAAGTCTTTCTTTTTCTTCTAGACTCACCACTGAATACTTTCTTGGTTTCTTTGTGCAAGTTAGAGACGGCAATCCTTGCTGCCAGGATGGCATAGTCAGGGTGCTTAGTAGTCAAGGTTGCGGCTGTCTCAGCAGCCAAAGTATCCAGTTCCACAGTAGTGACCCCACTGTATAAGCCTTGGATTACCTTCATAGTGATCTGAGCCTATAAAAGCAAAGCTAAGAATTACTTGTGCTTTTCCAAAAATCAACATCTTCCTTAAAAGAGCAATGAAGAAAACAATCAAATTTATATCAAAATAAAAGATAATTTCCTTTTATGAAAAATCATCTTTCAGAATTGTACGCTGTGGAAAATTTAGTAATGAGACTTCATAAGTGAATAGAGCTGCTAGAAAATGCATACTACATATATAATGAAGCGTCCAAAGAAAGAAGGAAGGAAAGAGGGAGAGGGGTGAGGGAGAGAGAGAGGGGAGAGAGGCAGGGAGTGGGCAAGGGAGGAAGGAGTGAAGAAAAGAAGAAAATTAGTTTTAAAGTCTAAGTAGAGCTTTACAAAGATTAACAGACACATAGGGAAACAGCTGAAAACAGACCAATTTTTCTATAAGTATTTTCCCATCTTTCATTCAAATTTTCTGTATATAACCATGGTTCAGGCCATATACTTACCTATTTTCCCCCAATTATTCCTAAGGACAAGTACAGGAAAGCAAACAAATCAAACTTTAATCAGTCTAGTGAAAGGAGATCAAAGTGTAAGCTAGAATTGGGGCTGAGCAGTTAGATAATTTAATGGCTACCCTTTAACACCTCCCTGGTGTGAATGGCTTCCCTGGTAGCTCAGACGGTAAAGAATCTGCCTGCAATGCTGGTTCCATCCCTGGGTCAGGAAGATCCCCCGGAGAAAGGCATGGCAACCGATTCCAGTATTCTTGACTGGAGAATTCCATGGACAGAGGAGCCTGGCGGGCTACAATCCGTGGTGTCGCAAAGAGTCGGACACAACTGAATGCCTTTCACTTCACTTCACTTCTTTAACACTTCACAAAATATCTCAACTTTCATAATCTTCTCTGACATTTCACAATTACCTGTGAGATGGGTATTATAATTATCCCCACTTTACATGAGGAACCAGGTTACGGGGACTTGCCCAAGGTTTTTAATGTCTAAGTCTTCTGGCTCCATATCCCATTCAACCTCACTACATTTCACTGTTTTCAAGACCATACTGTAAGAGGCATCCCTTTTTAAAATACACAATGCCCAAGTCAAGAAAGACAAATTCTAAGTTGTATGTTGCTGCTGTTCAGTTGCCCAGTTATGTCCAACTCTTTGCAACCCCATGGACTGTAGCACACCAATCTAAGCTGTATATGTGTATGTATTTACTGAATCTCAAAAAAAAAGAAAAAAACAGATTAGGGAATCCCTGAATGTCCAGTGGTTGGGACTCCGAGCTTCCACTGCAGGAGTTCAATCCCTGATGGAAACTAAGGTTGCCCAAGCTGTGTGGCCGCAAAGGAAAAAAAAAGATCAATCCAAATAGGAAAAGGAGTACATCAAAGCTGTATATTGTCACCCTGCTTATTTAACTTCTATGCAGAGTACATCATTAGAAACACTGGGCTGGAAGAAGCACAAGCTGGAATCAAGACTGCC
>NW_011494856.1:195643-195957 GCF_000754665.1 Bison bison bison
TCCTCAAAATGGGTATTCTGGTGAAAATAATATCAGCTGGATAACACATTTCTATCTTCAGAAGAACATTCAACACTACCTTAAAACCTACTTCAATTTGGTGTTCCCATCACATGAAATGATAGCCTCAACAGATTATCCCCTCCAGTCACCAATCCTGACCCTGACTACCCACCAGCAGCAGAAAGACTAATGATAAAGCCCAAGGAATCTACTAGGAAAGAAACCCTCACGTTCCTACCACCAGCACTGCCACATGCAGATATATACACATAATCACCTGTGGTGAAAGAAAATTGAGTGTTTCTAAATTA
>NW_011494856.1:196057-203629 GCF_000754665.1 Bison bison bison
CAGCTTGAGAGTCCCTTGGACTGCAAGGAGATCCAACCAGTCCATTCTGAAGATCAGTCCTGGGTGTTCTTTGGAAGGAATGATGCTAAAGCTGAAACTCCAGTACTTTGGCCACCTCATGCGAAGAGTTAACTCATTGGAAAAGACTCTGATCTTGGGAGGGATTGAGGGCAGGAGGAGAAGGGGACGACAGAGGATGAGATGGCTGAATGGCATCACCGACTCGATGGATATGAGTTTGTGTGAACTCCGGGAGTTGGTGATGGACAGGGAGGCCTGGCGTGCTGTGATTCATGGGGTCGCAAAGAGTCGGACACAACTGAGCAACTGAACTGAACTAAATCCAACAGAAAATGAATGTCATTTCCCAGTTGACCAAAGCATGCCTCTCTCAAAAAAAAAAAGTGTAATTACTAGTTTAAAATTTATCCCAATTACATGTTAGACCTAAACTCAAGTTTCTCCTGATCATTTTCTTCTCAGCAGATAGTCATGTTCAGTAAAAGAGTAATGAAGTCTTCTAAACACTTTCTGGTGCTACAAGGCAAGTAATCAGAACTCAGAATAAGACAACATCCATGTGCTAATAACCACTCCATATAAGCATGGAGATTTGTTCATCTACCCTAGAATGCTCATGTTGGCTCCAGCACCCTTGCGCTCTGAAATGTATGCAACTGGCAACAGAACACCTAGGAGTCAAGATACCAATATTCTTCTTCCTATACTCTCACTCACTTGTACTAGTCATCCCCCTTCTCTTTGAACCTTTCTTATCTATAAAACAAGGGAGATAAGATGATCTCTCAGGTTTGTTCCAACTCTAATATTCTAAATGTAAAAGGGAAATGTAGTATTTAAATGTAAAAGGGAAATGATAATAAATATATCTTAAAGCTGTATAAAATTATTTTCTTTCGACCATTTGGTCAATTCAATATTTATCAAGCTTCTAATTATGTATGTGTTAAGCATTGTGGATATCGCAAGAACAAGATACAGGCCTCCTCAACAATTCTGGGGGAGGCTAGGAACATATAGTTAAATTCTATACTAGGTGGTTAATGCTATGAGGCCAGTGCAAGTGCTACAGTAATACAGATGTTGTTGTTCAGTCACTAAGTCATATCCGACTCTTTACGACCCCATGAACTGCAGCATGCCAGACTTCCCTGCCCTTCACCATCTCCCAGAGTTTGCTCAAACTCATGTTCATTGAGTCAGTGACGCCATCCAACAATCTCATCATTTGTTACCCCCATCTCCTCCTGCCCTCAATCTTTCCCAGAATCAGGGTCTTTTCCAATGAGTCAGCTCTTCAAATCAAGTGGTCAAAGTATCGGAGCTTCAGCGTCAGCATCACTCCTTCCAATGACTATTCAGGATAGTAATATAGATAAAATATCTAAACAAGGATGGGGCAATATGAGTTTTAAGAAAAAGATTATTAGAGACTCTATTTAGTAAGATCATTTTGAAAGTCATGTGGAATATGGATTGGAAGATGGCAAGGTGAGGAAGACCTGGAGGACAGTTTGGAGACCACTATGGACAGCAGTCTAGATAAGGGATGCTGCAGGTCTAGAGTAGAGGAGTTACAGAAGCTGAGGAGAAAAGCAGAGCAACTTGCTTATGGCTCTCCTGAATTTAAAGGTTGGCTGTGAACTCTATATTACTTTAACGTATCCTTTCCATATGGATAACAAAAAAAGCAAATTTCAAACCAATTTCTACCCAAATGACCACAATTTCAAACAAGTTTTACTACAGATTTTTGCACTTATGAATAAAATAATTTACTCAAGGAAGCCCCTAAGTGAAATGTTAATGTCAAGTTTTCCTCTTTCCTCAGCTTTATAGTTCTCTGAGAAGTCAGAATTCACAGCATAAACAAAAATTTAGGGGAAAAAGTGAGTTTTTTGTTGCTTGTTGTCTTTTTGTTTTGTTTTTTTTGCCATGCCACATGGCTTAGGGACTGAACCCGGGCCACAGCAGTGAAAGCCCAGAGTCCTAATTACTGGATCACCAGGGAATTCCCATAATAAAAAAAAGTTTTAAACAATAAATTCACATTTTACATCCAAGGCTGTAAGAGAATACCACACCAAAATATGTATATATAGCAAGACAGTGAAGGGGAAGAGGTAAGAGACAAGTAAATGGAATCACATGAAACAAGCAACACAAGATATAAATCCTATTTACTTACAGGATCAACAAAGTCCATATTGAGCCCATAACAAAGCTTCTGGATTCGGGATGTAATTTTGTCGAACATAACTCGCTCTTGGCGGCCATCTAAAGAATCAAACCATACAATTCGTATTAGCACTTACTAAGTTAGCAATACCAAAGAATCAAACATAATCAGCATGTAAACTTTTTCAACTGATCAAAACGAAATGCTCTTTCGTAGACAAATGACTCAGACCCCCAAGAGATTCATTGAGAGATTATTTTTTCATCTTCAAAAAGGAGAGACTTTATATTGAGTCTTCCCTTACATTACATATCAGATGGATTCTTGCAATAAATTTCCCAAATGATCTGTCCCCCCCAACCCTTGTCCCAAATGACAGGCATAATTATTCTTTAAAACTTAAGTCAAAACCATGTCATTACTCTACTGCCAAGAGTGGTTTATCATCTGTTTCAGAATCAAAGTCAAAATCATTACAATAGTCCACAGAATCCTACACAACCTGTCCTGTGAGCCCCTCCTCCAGGTCACCTCCTACTGTCCCACCTGACCCTGGCAACCTTGACTGCTTACTATATATACCTCTATTAGATCTTTGCTCAATGTCAACTTCTCAATAAGGTTTTCCCCAATCACTCTATTTTAAATTCCAATGCCCCAAACACAACCTTGCCCCTCTTACCGTTCTTCTATGCTTTATTTTTCTCCAGAGCACTTCTGATCATCTAACATGCTCTACATTTTACCTGTGTATTTGTTTATTGTATGACTCTTTCACTAGAATATAATTTCCAAAAGGAAAAAGATTTTGTTGTGATTTATTTATCAATGTATTTATTTCCCAGTGCCCAGACCAAAGCTCAAGGCCTAGCACATAGCAGGTACTCAAATAACTATTGAATGCTAAATGATTTATAAACCTGTCTCCATCCTAACACCTTCATGATAAATATGGCTTTTGTACTCTCCTAGAGTAATTAATGATTTGAATTTACTTCATACCATGTAAAGAAGTACTTCTTTCTACTTGTAACTCAAAACAATCTTCCAGAGGCAACCTGTTATTTTTTATTTTGGGGATATGGAAGCACATACATATGGACCTTATATAGTTAGTCCTTTCATGGTTTGGACTTATATCCTACAGCTCTTCCTTCTTCCTAACAAAAAGTCCGGCTGGCCCAAGGACTTTCTCAAACGTTTGATAAAGAATAATGAACAATAAGAAACTGCTAGTAACCCATCATCAATAAAAGAAGTTAGTTTTTCTTAAACACTAATACATTAACTAAGACAGCTCTTCTCTTCCTGATTACCACTGTGATCTCCTTTTCTAACCAGACTCACATATGCATTGTTTAACTCTGAAATAAAGTAAATTAGTTGGCACACACCAGGACTGAGCCCTTAATGCTATACTAACTGGTTAGGCAGATAGGTGACCACAAGGCAGCTGAAAATTTGCAGCTGTCAAATTAATCAGGAAACTGACAAAAAGTACAAAACCAACTCTCTAAATTCACACTGGGAAGAGGAGGCATACTAAAGGGCTAAAGGATCAGTGATCCACTGTTCTCTAGCCTATCATTTCACTTGGTCATTTTTTTTCAACCCATAAACTGATTTCATCATTTCACTAATCCCTGCTTACATTATCCTCTTCTCTCAAACAAGGCCCTCCTTAATTTGGCCCCACATCTCTTCTGCTGATCCTTGTAAAAGGATCCTAATAAGGATCCTACATTCTAATAAGGCCTCCCATTCCCACATCCATATAACTGATTATACCTTACTCTGCCCAAAAGTCCTTCTTCCACCTTTCCATACATCTAACTCCTACTCACTCTCCAACTCTCACCATATCCGTGAAACCTGCCCCAAACACTGTAACTCACATTGCCCTCTTCCTCCTGTGAAATCCTCTTGAACACTAATTGTCTGATTTCCTCTTGGGTATAAGCTGTCTTTTTAAATTCCTCTCTTCAGGAAGACTTTGCTAATACTGTAAGACCAAGTATATGCCTCTTCTGCAAGATATGAACTTTCTATTCCCTCTACCTACCAAGTTCAGCTCACATATCTTCACACAGCTGGCTCTTAGTATTATTCAGAGCTCAGCTGAAATGTCACCTCCCTACCTGAGGATCCAATCCAAGGTTACCTTTTCATTCATCTTTATCACATTACCCTGTTTTACCACCACCATCTCACAAACCACTATCTGGAATTAACTCATTCTTACTTGTTTCTTGTATACATTTAACTACTGTCAGTCACTCACAACAGAATGTAAACTCCAGTCAGAAAAGAATTTAGCTTGTTTTGTTCACTGCTGAATCCATAGTACCTAACACAGTTCTCGGCATAAAAGAGATGCTGAATATAGTCAGTCCTCTGAATCCACGGGTTCCACATCCATAAACAGTATATGATCTCTGGTTGGCTGAAGCCCTGGATGCTGAACTGGAATTTGCACATGAAGAATCCACAGAGACTGAGGGGTGACCATGAGACTTGAGCATACACGGATTTTGCTATCCACAACAGGTCCTAGAACCAAATGCCCCATGGATACAGGGGAACGACTGTAAATACTTTCTGAATAATTGAATGAATGGGCTGCTTAGCCTGTATTTTACATATTAGAATACTGATCACCTTATGTTAATGTTTTTGTCTATTTTTCTCAATTGATTGTAAGATCTTTGAAAGCCAAACTATTTCTGCCTACTCACAATAACCTCAGTGCCGAGCACAGTAGCCACACAGATCTGTAAAATTATACAGTGGGCTGTTAAGGGAATGAGAAAGGATGGGAAGGAAGAAGGGAGAGGAAGGGTGGTGCGGGAGAGAGAGGATCTGGAATAGAAGAGATTATCAGAGTGCAAATAGATGCTTTAGAAAGTATTATTTTGAAAACTTTGTTTCAGTTTTACATAAATACTTACATATACATGCGTTTACTCAGTCATAATGGAAAATAATTTTTACTGTGGGTTACAAAACCCAAAGTTTTGAAAACACTATACTGAATTTCAAAGCACATTTTACAACTCGGCTGCATTGCATTTATTCCAATGGTTCTCAACTTTTAATCTTAACCTCCTTGAGCAATACGATGCTGTCCCACCAAGAATAACAAGACAACAAATAAGAAAAATTCATCTACTATTCCCTTCTGTTATCTAATACTTTTCATATAGATTATTCCTATATCCCTAACAGCCCTAAGATCATGGAAGATGGAGATGCCTTCTCCCTCTGCTATTTACCTCATGGTGCTTGGCAAGACATTACTACATTCAGTAAGTATTTTAAGTTTACTGCAGTTGCCCTACTGAATAATTATACTACGATTGGCAAAAACTGCATGTGTTAGTCTGCTTCTATACTATCATCCCAAAAATAAGGGGAGGAGAAAATACCCTAAACAAATTAAAGATGAAAAATAAAATTAACCTAAGTACAACTTTGTATATGAACAAGCCTTGCTGAATGTTACTTGCAGTCTAGCAGCAAACCATCTGGATCAAATTATGTTCTCTGAGGGAATTAGAAACAAAATAAGACCTGCCTTTTGTTGTAGGTAGTACTTTTTAAACGACAGTACTTGAAAGTGGACCCAAAAGGTTAAAAATGTAACACAGAGGTGTTACCCACTCCAGAGATTTATGACCACAAGTTTTTGATTCATCTGTTACAGATGTATCTTAAGAGCTTCTCATCCTTCCATATCTTTTTCTAAAGGTCTAAAAAAACTGAATCGTCCCCTCTCACAGGAATCAACCAACAAAAGTGCATTATGTGTTTCGGTCTTTGGTCTCGACAGCTAAAATGGGAGACTACAGAAATGGAGAGAATGATGTTTCAAAGAACTAATGACAAGAAGGGCCATAACTCTATCTCTAGGCTGTAAATGACCTAGTTACAATCAAATCAACTACATTCCTACTTACAACACTCATCATATTCTATATTTTAAAGTATTAGTTTGGTACAAAAGTAATTGAAGTTTCAGACTGTAAATTTTAAATCATTATAACTAGGCTCAAACATCTTTATTAATCAAAATAGGAACCATTACAATCAACACATTTTTGCTAATTAGAAATAAGTTCCTTTATTCCTGTAGTATAAAAATCTGTGCTTCAGGATTCGACGAACTCTTGGAAAGTATTTTCTGCCTCCTCAGGTTGTGGAAGCGTTTTGCCTGAAAACAGTTGTGGAGATGTTTTAAGAAGTGGTAGTCAGTTGGCGAGAGGTCAGGTAATGGTGGATGAGGCAAAGCTTCGTAGCCCAATTCATTCAACTTCTGAAGTGTTGGTTGTGTGACGTGCAGTTGGGCATTGTAGTGCAGAAGAATTGGGCCCACTCTGTTGCCCAATGCCAGCTGTAGGCGTTGCAATTTTCGGTGCATCTCATCGATTTGCTGAGCATACTTCTCAGATGTAATGGTTTCACCAAGATTCAGAAAGCTATAGTGCACCAGAGCAGTAGCAGATCACCCAATAGTGACCATGACCATTTTCTGGCGCAAGTTTGGCTTTGGAGCTTCTTCTCTGTTCAACCACTGAGCTGGTCATCACCAGTTGCCATATAAAATCCACTTTTCATCACATTTCACAGTTCAATCGAGAAACGGTCATTGTTGCATAAAATAAGAGAAGATGACACTTCAAATTATTTTTTTTTAATTTTCAGTCAGCTCATGAGGCATCCATTTATCAAGTTTTTACACTTTTTCAATTTGCTTCAAATGCCAAAGGACCACAGAATGGTCGACTCTGAGTTCTTCAGCAACTTCTTGAGTGGTTGTCTAAGAGGATCAGCTTCGATGATGGCTCTCAATTGTCATCAACTTTCAATGGCTGGCCACTACACTCATCTTCAAGGCTCTCTTTGCAAAACTTCTTTAACCACCACTGCACTGTACATTCATTAGCAGTTCCTGGGCCAAAGTAATGCTTAAAATTCTCCAAGCCAGGCTTCAGCAATGTGTGAACCGTGAACTTCCTGATGTTCAAGCTGGTTTTAGAAAAGGCAGAGGAACCAGAGATCAAATTGCCAACATCTGCTGGATCATGGAAAAAGCAAGAAAAGCAAGATGTTCCAGAAAAACATCTATTTTTGCTTTATTGACTATGCCAAAGCCTTTGACTGTGTGGATCACAATAAACTGTGGAAAATTTTGAAAGAGATGGGAATACCAGACTACCTGATCTGCCTCTTGAGAAATCTGTATGCAGGTCAGGAAGCAACAGTTAGAACTGGACATGGAACAACAGACTGGTTCCAAATAGGAAAAGGAGTCCGTCAAGGCTGTATATTGTCACCCTGCTTATTTAACTTATATGCAGAGTACATCATGAGAA
>NW_011494856.1:203729-228263 GCF_000754665.1 Bison bison bison
CAGACTGGTTCCAAATAGGAAAAGGAGTCCGTCAAGGCTGTATATTGTCACCCTGCTTATTTAACTTATATGCAGAGTACATCATGAGAAACGCTGGACTGGAAGAAGCACAAGCTGGAATCAAGATTGCCAGGAGAAATATCAATAACCTCAGATATGCAGATGACACCACCCTTATGGCAGAAAGTGAAGAGGAACTAAAAAGCCTCTTGATGAATGTGAAAGTGGAGAGTGAAAAAGTTGGCTTAAAGCTCAACATTCAGAAAACGAAGATCATGGCATACGGTCCCATCACTTCATGGGAAATAGATGGGGAAACAGTGGAAACAGTGTTAGACTTTATTTTTCTGGGCTCCAAAATCACTGCAGATGGTGATTGCAGCCATGAAATGAAAAGACGCTTACTCCTTGGAAGGAAAGTTATGACCAACCTAGATAGCATATTCAAAAGCAGAGACATTACTTTGCCAACAAAGGTCCGTCTAGTCAAGGCTATGGTTTTTCCTATGGTCATGTATGGATGTGAGAGTTGGACTGTGAAGAAAGCTGAGCGCCAAAGAGTTAATGCTTTTGAACTGTGGTGTTGGAGAAGACTCTTGAGAGTCCCTTGGACTGCAAGGAGATCCAACCAGTCCATTCTGAAGGAGATCAGCCCTGGGATTTCTTTGGAAGGAATGATACTAATGCTGAAACTCCAGTACTTTGGCCACCTCATGGAAGAGTTGACTCATTGGAAAAGACTCTGATGCTGGGAGGGATTGGGGGCAAGAGGAGAAGGGGACAACAGAGGATGACATGGCTGGATGGCATCACTGACTCGATGGACATGAGTCTGAGTGAACTCTGGGAGTTGGTGATGGACAGGGAGGCCTGGCGTGCTGCGGTTCATGGGGTCACAAAGAGTTGAACACAACTGAGCGACTGATCTGATCTGATCTGGGCCAAATGCGCTGTTGATGTTGCAAGCTGTCTTTGCTGCTTTAAAACCCATTTTGAACTCAAAAAAATCGCTCAAATTTACTTTTTGTCTAACATCATTTCTATAGTCTAAAATAAATATAAAAATAAATAGCAAATAATCTTCAGCAAAAAAAGCACAAAGTGAGAAATATGCATTAAAATGATATATAACATAACCACATTTATTTAAGAATTATTCCAATACCAAACAGCAAAGTTCAAAAATGTAAAACCGCAATTACTTCTGCACCAACCTAATTATCTCACCCACTTCTGGAGCCTCTATTCACGGGCAGGTTCAGTAATAAATTTGGGCATAAAGTCCCCATCTTTGAGACACTCACAACCTAGTGGACAAAACAGTCAGTCAACCAGTATTTACTAAGTGCCTACAATTTTGAAATAACTTTAATGCTTTAACAGAGGCATACTGAGTAGACTCAAAACTTGTTCCTATCTGTCCCACATGGTTCTCTGTTAAAAGTATGCTTTGCCCTTGTTTTTCGAACCTGATTATAAACCTTTTCCTGAGGCAAGTCTGTCTCCTCTTAAAATTAATTTCACAGAATCAAGCAAAGGACTGACACAAACGAAGTCCTCAGCAAGTCTAACGGAAAATGTGTCGAGGAAGAACACAAGTTCCTGGCTCTTCCCGGTCCCCACCCTGTCAGAAGATGTCTTGGCCACCCTACTCTAATTCCCTATCTCTTCCTATCAAAGGTAAAGCCAACTAGTCCCGATCCCAAACTCCTCTGGGGCTATTCTTCCAACAATGGAAACACGGAACGACAACTCTGTGGAGATGTCTGTGTCTGAGACTGACTTTTTAACCCCACAAAAAGAGATCAGGAAGCTGGTAGGTGCCCGTGCAGAATGCAGAGCCCCTGATTACCTAGCTTCCCCGGGGCCTAGGTTAGGACAGGCGACCATCTTTTTTTTATTGTTGTGACCAACAACAATAAAACTGTTGCTGGCTACGCGTTCGAAGTCCGGTATCACCAGCATCTAACTGGGTGACAATGCAGTTGGGAAGCCTCTCTCTGCCCGAAACGGAGCTAATAATCCCTACCTCAGGGGCTCGCGGAGAGGAATAAAGTACCGCCTGCAAAGTGCTGGGCGCACACAGTTACAACTCGCTAAGGGAAAGGTGTTACTACTCTTTACATACGCGGCTGGATGACAGAGCCGAGGGGCGCAGATTGAAGCTCAGAACGGGGTTTGGGACAGACTGACGAAAGGGCAGGAGACCGAGCGGCTGACAGGGCGGGAAACCGCTGCCGGTAGCGCGGGAAGCGGCAGAAGCCGGCGGGAGCGGCTAACTGCAGGGCGGCGGCGGCCCGCGTCCCTCACCCGCCAGCCCCTCCCCGGCCTCTCACCTCGCTTGATCACATGCATCGCAGCTAGTAACTGAGGCGCTGAGGGATGCGACACGAGACTGCAGCTCTGAGGCTCCGGTGCGATCGAGAAGGTGGCCGAGCACGGAGGGTCAGGCTCGAAGGTTTGCTCGGGTGCAGGGCCTGGAATTAGGACCAGAGAGCACTTTCCTCCACAGAGCAGAGGAAGGCAATCCGAATCCGCTTCCCGCTCCCGCCAGCCGCGACGCAAAAGCAGCGCGACCAAGCTCCAGTGACGTCACGTGACGCAGCCAGCGCCGCGGCCGGTGGGCAAGGCTAGCGTAGCAGAATCGGCCTGGCCCCACAGCCACCATGTTAAGTGTGGGCAGGGCCGAGGAGATGGCGCCTCTCCTACGGCAGCGTTGGCAGTGAAAGCCCCTGGCGGGAACGGAGATATCCCGCCGCCATGTTGGATGTGGGCACAGCGGAATTCTGGGCTCAGCCCGCCGGGTCTTGCCCCGCCCCTCGAGTGTATTGGAAATAGCAAAACTCCATCCATCCACTTTTTCGTGTCTTGACGGTTGTTAAATTATGATAACCCAAGACTGTCGTCTGAGGTGGGCTCTAGCCGGAGATACGTAGACGGAAGCTGGGAGCCCCAGGGCCCTTCTTAGGTGGGCCTGAGTCCGGTTGGGGAGAGAGCCTTGCTATGCCAAGGAAGGGCCTTTGTATTTTATCCTGATAGAAATCGGAGCGAGCTTTGGCAGAGTTTGAGTGGGGCAAGGCTATGATCCGTTTGCTTTTAGAATTATCAAGTGGGTGGTGGCAGAGATAGGGTCAGCCGTAAGGCCTTGGGGAGGTAGAATGGACAGGACTTGGTGACCGAACGTGGGGAGTAAGCATAGGTGAGACATGACTCACAAGTCTGGTGTAGAACCTTCAGCTTTGGGCTAGGCAAACTAATTTTTATGAAATCTCATGTGGCATCTCCACTGTAAAACCTTTCATTGGTTCCTTATTGCCATCAAGGTGATCCCAAGGTTCCTGTGAGGCATAGCAATACCTCAAAGATATTGGTGATTTGGTTCTCATAGGGACAGAGTAAAGGGACAAAATAGGTAATTAGTTAATCCCACTAGGGGATTGTAAGTAGAATAATTATGGGAGACCCCATAAGTTAATGATTACTCAAGAAAGCAGACTTGATTAGCAAGAAAACCATGCAACACAAGCATGAGACATGTCCCCAAACAATGAAACAATGATGGCATGAGCCCCACATCCTGCCCCATGAGCTCAGTAAGTTAATGATTCCTAGGACATGGTCTCTGTACACATTAAAAAAAAAAAAAATTATGGACCTAGCTTGACTGTTTAGGAAAACACTCCCCTGCTCAACTTGGAGGAGGAGCTAATGATGTCTACTCAAGAAAGACAAAAAAAGTTCTCCTCCTCCCTGCCTTTCCTTTGATTATAAAACTGTAGCACAGTAAGCTCTTGGGGCACAGCACCCCCCTCCCTCACCAGCCTGCTCATAAGCCTCACAAGCATCCTATTCTAATAAATCACCTCTTATATATCACTTTGCCTCTTGCTGAGTTCTTTCTGCACTGAGACATAAAGCACCAGGAGTTCTTCAGAGCCCCCTGAAATGACACCGAATGGTCAGTTCCAGACCACTGCAATACAGCAAATATCATGATAAAGCAAGTCATGAAATTTTTGGTTTCCTGGTGCATATAAAAGTTATGTTTACACTATACTGTAGTCTTTTATGTGTGCAATAGCATTGTCTAAAAAAAATGCACAGCTTAATAAAAAATACATTACTGCTAAAAAACATTAACCACCATCTGAGCCGTCAACAGTGGTAATATTTTTCCAGGTGGAGGGTTTGAACTACTGCAAGAATTACCAAATGTGACACAGAAACATGAAGCAAGTAAATGCTGTTGGGAAAAACATAAGACTCCCTCGCCACTAATCTTTAATTTGTAAAAAGTGCAATACTTGCAAAGTGCAATAAAATGAGATATGCCTGTAATTCTAAAAGTCATAGGTGATCAGTGAAGCTATATGATAGATAGGATCAAATAGCCTAGAGGTAGGGTTGCCAGGTTAAGCTAATAAAAATTTATCCCTAACATTTCATAGGACATAATTACATTTTTAAAAGTTATTTGTTTAATATTCAAATGTAACTGAGTATCCTGTATTTCATCTGGTAACCCCACCAGAGAGTTTTGGGTAAGTGTATTAGAGTTTCATTTTCCCTTGGCAGAAGAGAAATGTCCCTTCATCCTATCTGCTATGCCACAAAGAGCACAGAGAACACAATGAGAGTCAAAGCCAGCAGAGGTTAAAATCTCCTACATGCTTTATTGGACTTCAAAGAGTCTTATGAAATAACACAGAAAAACCCATGTGAGGTTGTCTGGGGGGTACAAGGCAGTCTGCAGCCTAGAACCTCCTAAGACCAGCCCCAGGTGCCCCCACCCCAGGCCCAAAATAGGATCCCAGAGTAAAGATGGCAGGGAGTGGGGCAGAGGGAAAATACCTTTACAGCCATAGCAAAAACAGGTAAGGGAGAGAGTTGTCTAGAGGGTGGGAAGGGTGAGGGAGAAGTGGTCACACAGCCACCTTGACCTACACCAGCTTCCTCAGCCACCCCCATCCCTAAACTGGCTGTGTCCTTGAGCCTCTAGCCCAGGCTATGCAGTAACATGAACACAGGTCTGACAGGGGGAGTATGTGGTGCAGGCACTTGGGAAGTTCAGGAGATTTCAATTTTAAAATGTCTTTTGGTTCAAATGTGACGACACTCTGCCCAACAGCTTCGGGGCCCCATTAGAGCCCTCTATCATAGCTGAGGCTCCTATGGTTGGGGAGCCGACTGTCCTGAGCCTTAGGAGTAATGATGCTTGGGGAGCATTTGGGAAGCATTTCTTACAGCATTTCTTACCCCTGCAGTGTGGGGCAGTGGGGATAAGAGAGAAGCAGGTGTGGGTGAGAGAAGAGAGAAAAAGTGACTGCCTTGTAGCCCACATCTCTGGCTCCTACTCATCCTCAGACTAGAAGTTGCTTCCAATCTATCCCTGAGCCTAGCCTCTCTTCAAAACTCTAGTGACTTGTTCTCTGGGAATTGGTTTTACTCCCCCATGGACCCCTGGAGTCCTAGTAAGCTCCAAGCCGAGGTTACCTCTGGCCTACCACACTTGCAGAGAGCAAACCTCAAACATTAAGTCCTAGGCCCCAGTCTGGGGCAAAGAGAACCATCGTCAGTGGCGGGGTGGGGGTGGGGGTGCAGGGATAGAGATCTGAGGCACAGGTGTCAGAAGTTACTCCCCCATCCTCCCCCGCTAGCTGCTAGGGGAAGTTGGGGAGTGGTGGGAGGGAGAAGCCTGAAAGCAGGAGACAGAGTAACAAGAAACCAAACCTCAAAACTGGGACAGCAGAGACACAGCAGCCGGACCCCAGAGGTGGTGCTGGGAGCCGAGGGCACAGCAACCAAGACATGCACTGAAGCGGAGAGGGGGTGACAGCAGCAGCCCATGTTTGGGAGGGAGGCAGGCCATGGTGGTCAGTTAATAAATAATGTTGAAGGACCCAAGGATGTGGGAGGCAGGTATGTACAGTGCCCAGGCCCCAGAGCCAGCCCCTCCCAGGCCCTGTGCTGGGGGCCAGGTATCTTGGAAGGGAGGGGAGGGGAGGCAGAAGACCAGGGAAGGACAAGTTGTCCCACCACTGCCACCCCCATCCTGTCTACTTCTTAAGAGGCTTCTTAAAGATTTTGAGGGGAAACTTCTTCCGGCCTGGGCTGGAGTCTGTCTCCTCGCCAATGGAGCCATTATCTTCCTCAGCCGCGGCCTTCTTCCCAGCCAGGTGGGGGATACGTGTATTTCGGCTAGCCTGGAGGGCTCGGCTGTCCCCAGCTGGAGATGGTGTGTCTGGGTCTGGGGGACTTGGGCTGTGAGAACGGGAAGAATCCAAATGTGGAGAGCCACTAGATAGAGCCGGGGAACTCAGCTCCATCAGGCTGTGGGCCTTGTCCAGCCCGTGGTTCAGCGCCAGCAGTGCTTTCTTGGCCAGGGCAGGGCTGTCAGGCAGTTTCTCCACCAGAGAGCCGGGGTGGGCCCCCTCAATCAGCCGGTGGCTGCCGTTGGAGGTCATGGCGCTGAGAGCCTCATCTGCAGCACGGATCATCTGAGGAGGTTTGGGGGCCAGACGCTGGCGGTCACTCATGTGGAGGGAGGACTCCGAATCGGAATGGGTCAAATCCCTGCAAGACAGGTCAGAGAGGAAGAAAGAGACACAGAGGAATGGGGCACGGGGGCGGGGGGGTGGGGAAGGGGGTTGAAGAGGAGAGGGACCACGGGAGAAGACAAGAGCAGGGTAGGAAAATGGGGATGAGAGAGGGGCGGGAGAGAGCAAATAGGGTGCCCAGCAGGTGGGAAAGAGGGAAGAATGGGAAACAGAGGGAAGTTGACATGGCACAAGAGAGGATGTAGGAATAGGGAATAAGGATAGATTGGAGAAGAGATAAGGAGAAAAGAGTAATAGGGGGGGGGGGGAGGACATGGGGAGCAAAAGGAGAAGCAGGTAGAAATACAGAGGACCAAGGGAAAGAAAAAAAAGAGGGAAAAGTGATGGAGAGAAAAGAGAAATAAGAAGCAAAAACAAATGTCATTATACCATTAACTCTCTGGCTAAGGGCTTTCGCAGGTCTGGCCCCCACCCCTGATGACTAGCCAGGCCTTAAACCAAAACAGCCATAGGCTTCAGTGCTACACGCATCCTCCTCAGCAAAACCTCTGCTTCCAGAGCTGGTTAGACTTCTTAGGACTCAACCCTAAGCTAACATACATAACTCCCGTCCCACCCAAGGACACATCCAGTCTGGGCCAGGCCCTGAGGAACAGGGAAACATGCAGTCAGTGGGCCTGACCCGGACTAGGGAGAAAAAGACTAGAACAGCCTTGCAAATAATCCCTCACCCCCCTGAAAGGCCAAGATGCTGCCTCTTCCAACCCTCTCTCAGGATTCAAAGAAGGTCACAGAGAAGTGTTTTGGAGTTCAAAGTTGGTTGGCAATAGGAAGACTGGGGTCTTTTTCAGAGCTCTGCTGAAAGGGAGAATGTATGGAGGTGCAGAAAGACAGGATATTGGCCTTTGAAGAGCAGTGGTTCAGAAGAGCTGCCCACTGGAAGTCCCAAGGTCTATTTCAATTTCCACCTCTGCCTGATACTTGCTGTGTGACCTTGGACAAGTCATATAACCTTGCTGGTCCTCAGTTTTGGCCAAATGAAGATAACATTGATTCAATTATTTTGCAAGACTGTTTAGAGGCCCAAGTATGTTGGCAAAGCACTTGAAAATGTAGAAAGAATTGTGGGAATGAAGATGATGAGGCCAGTCGAGCAGGAAGACCCTTCCATGGGCCACTCACAAGAGGCTTCTTTGCAAGGCTGAGCTATGCGGACATGGCACTGCACACTGGACATGCACACAGAGGTGGTCCAGCATAGTTGAGACCCTTTAAAGGGCTGGCTATTCCTAAGAAGACCATGAACTAATTCTGGATGCCACCCCTCCTACCTTACAGACAAAAAGGTAGATACAGGAGTCCCCTGCCAATCCTTTAATCCTTCCACTTTCCCAGAGGCCCTAGACCCCATGGCAGACGCAGAGGAGAGGGCTAAGGGAAATGTTTAAACATCCACATCAGAAAACTAAAGGGAAAGGGTCATGAGTGGGAGGGGAGAGGACAGCACAGCAGGACCTAGAAAGGAGAAGGCTGTGGGTAAAAAATTAGGGAGGGCACCGGGCTCCAAAAACAGGCAAAAGCAGGAGGCTGGCTAATAGTTATTATAGGTTTAATTCTCAGTAGGAAACAATTAACCAAGCAGCCACTCTGTGGGCCAGTACCTTCCTGGAGACATGGAATAGCAGAGAACAATCTCAGTTCCAACTTCCAATCCAAACACTGTTCCAGCCACCTACTCTAGTATTTTACCAAGTGTCTCCCATTTGATTTCATAGTTCTGATGGTGCCCCTCTTCTATCTAAATGTGTCCTTGTTTCTCTAAGTCCCAAGATGATCCTCTCCATACCCTGCCTTTTCCACACAGATATGAACCACTGAGCAAGGTGCCAAGGAAATTCTGGGAGCAGTCACACTGGGACAAGGGGCCTTCTAGACTGAGGAGGTGAGGATTCTAGGAGACTGCCTTTTCAATGCCAAGGAAGGAAGAGAGGTCAAGAGGTTGGGGTACACTCAGACTCACTCCTCCTGGCCTATTGCCCCATTTGGTCATAATTCCCAGCCCTCAATGCCTCCATCATCAACAAAAGCTGAGACTTCCAAAGCAAGAAAAGAACCTAGGAGGAAGCCTGGGTGGACGTGTGAGGGAAAGGCCCCACTGAGCAAGCTCACTTTCCCTCCCTGAACCTCTGAGACAATTCAGGTCATGGGTGTCCCTCCCCAAAGGCTGGGCTGCCTTGGGCTCCCATCCCAAGCTACTAACCTTACTAGAGAGCCTGTTTGCCTTTAGAGATGATCCTCTGATGCATGGTGCGAAAGAAAATTCAGTAGTGAACAGGCCAGGTGGATGCAGGTACTCCTCCCCTTCCCCCCGCCCACTGCCCTCAGCCTGGGCCTTTGAGCATGAGATTTACAGCATCCTCTAGTACCCCCAAACCACTTTGATCCTGTCCATCTGTACTTGGAAGGGCAGTCTCCCTGTCTAGGCTTCTGGATGAAAATGAGGATGAGGATGAAAATGAGCAACTCTGCTGAGTGATAACACTAGGAAAGGCTGTCCTTTTGTGAAAGAGAAAGGAACAGACTTCAAGGATAACCATCCAGAGGTCCAAGGGGCAGAGCTAGAAAGACTGGTATCCAGAGTGACGCAGGACCAAAAGGAAGCAACAGGGTAAGCTGCAGCTCAGAGGCCAGGACTAAACCGTGGTCACAACTTCAGAGATGACAGGTGCTTCCTGAAGGTCTTTCTGAGGGTCCTCTAAGCTTGTCCAGGCAGGGTCAAGGCTACTATCTCTTACCGTAGCCTGTTATCTTGAGGTGTGAGCAGGGCAAGTCCCTGCGGCTGCCAGACCAGGCTGTGGGAGAAAGCCTGTCATCCGTTCTTACACAGTTCACTTACTGAGACCTTGTGGAAGCACAAACATAACCAACAGAGCATCCTGGAATGGAGAGCCAAGGCCTAGTCTGTGTTCTGCTCCTAACTAGCTTTGGGACCTGGGGAAAATTACTTAACCTGCAGAATCTTAACTCCTTCTCTGAACAGGAGTGTTTTTATGCCTGCCTGACATAAAGCTAGCTTGTCCAAAATCCTTAAATCTGTTTCCTCCTCCCTTCTGAAGAGTAATTTTATGAAGGGTACTACAGTTTTCCTGTCACCCAAGCTAGAAACCTGGGCATCATCCTAAATGCCTCCTTCTCCTCCACCCCTCAAAGTCAGTTACCAATTAATACTCTTGTTTTTACCCCCAAACCTCATTACCTCCCCTGGTGGCCTACTGCAATGACTTCCAAGTTCTCTAGTCTCCCCATTCTTTCCTATATACAGGCTATAAAATGTCATTTCTAAAATGCAAATATGACCAATTCACTTCCTTCTAAAAGCCCCTTTGCAGTTCTCCATCTTAAAGGGTGATGGCCCAAGCTCCTAGCCTTTCAGAGCCCTGCATCATTCTAGCCTCCTTTGCTACCCTGTCCCATCAACACATAGCCAATGTTCTAACCACACATAGATCAGATTCTCATGAACTTCCAAGCCTATATATGTGTTCCCTCTGCCTGGAATACCCAATCTCCTTTTCCTACACACAGGGTGTTGGCATAAATGTCATCTCTTTTGTGAAGCGTTCCACCCAGGTTCACACTGTTAGTCATTCCCTCTTCAACACCCCCATAGCACTTATCAACTGTTCCAGAATCATTTATGTACCTCTCCCAGATCAGACCATGATTCTTGATGGCTGAGATTGTATCTTATCATCTACAAATCCCCAAGCCCAGCAGTCTGGCAGAGAGTAGGTATCCATAAATGTTTGCTGAGGGGATAAAAGAAGTGAGAACTCCACTGAGATAACGGATGTGAAAGTTTAGGCCAAAGTGCTATAGGACCGTGAGGGAGGGGTTCTGTTACTCATTTTTAGAGTCAGCAAACCCCAAGGAGAGAAGGGAAGAAAGGTGTAGGGCATTAGGCTGACCTCAAGGAGGAGTCCCAGGCTGGGAAAAGACAGGACAAGGAGAAGGTACCCCAATCCACAGTCCCCACAGCCCACCAAGCAGCAGCCAGCAGGCAAAGGCCAAGGTAAAGGCAGCAGAGAGGCACGGACAGGAAGAAGGGGAGAGAAGAGAGACAGCTGATACCCCAAGCTCTCTGAGTGCCAAGACATCACAGCGGTGCTGTCAGAAGGGGGTGGGTCAGGGTAGGGCTCCATCTGGAGGAAATAGGAAGTGCTGTGGTGGTAATAGACAGGGTGGACATGGACGGTGGTGATGGAGGTGGTGGTGGTGGTTGTGGTGGTGGTGGTGGTGGTGGTAGTAGTGATGGCAGAGGAGCAGGAAGAAGAAGCAGAGGCAGGTGGAGCGCTGGTCCCGAGGCCTTCAGAACTGAAAGACTGTCCAGATGAAAGGCTGCGCATTCGCCGCAGAGAGACCCGGCTTGTCAAGAAGTGGCCAGCCTCGCCCTCTACCAACCTCTGAGACCCCAGGCCATGTTGTGGCTCCGTCAGGCGCTGCCGGACGCTGCTCTGCAGGCTGGGAGCTGCAAGGAGAGAGAAGAGAGTGTGAGGAAGGGCCACCTGCTCTGGGCTGGCCGGGAAACAAGTTTGCCCGTGGAGAGATGCTTGCTGGAGACCACTCTGGGTCCTTGGTCCCCAGTCTGGAGAATGGGGCACCTCCTCCCAAGAACCTCCCACCAGGGATCCTAAAGGAGGGGCCAGTTGAAAATGAAGTGCCCAGGTCAATTTCAATGGCAATTCCAATGGAAGGAGACCTAGGGCCAACATTACTAGGAAGGGAGGTGGTAAGGCAGTTAGCAGGAGGACACAGGCAGGACGGGGTAGGACAGGGGTTTGGGACAAGGTCCGGGAGGGCACAAAGAACCAGCCTTTTTAGAAAGCCAAAGTTGGGACAATAGTCACAATTCAGAAAAGGATTTATACATAAACATGTTTATCACACCTTTATTAATAATCATATGAAAGCAAAAATAAAGGTGGAATGACGAGAAAATGGTAACACATCCAGTTACTGGAAGGTTATACAGCTATTAAAAATGCTACTTATGGGAATTCCCTGGTGGTCCAGTGGTTAGGACTTGACACTTTCACTGCCAGGACTCAGGTTCAACCCCTGAGAAACTAAGATCCCATAAGACTTGCAGTGCAGCCAAAAAAAAGTGCTGCTTGAGAAGACTTTTAAAACACAGAAAAAGGCCTATTAAAATGCTCAGGGGAAACAAAAGGATACAGATTTCCATGTACAAGGAATACCTTGAGTAATAGAATACAAAGGACAAGAGTTTGAAACCAGGTCTTTCTATTTCTAGCTGTGACCTTGATTAACTTACTTCCCCATTTTAATTCCTAACTTATAAAATCCTACAGAGTTGTCATGAGGCTTCAAGATAATATTTTTAAAGTACCTGACACAGTTCATGGCACTCTGTAAATGACAGTGGTTACCATTATCTTGACTACATAAAAAATTACTTAAAAATTCACAAACAAAAAACTGCTCAAATATGGTGGGAACTACATGTGCCTTTTAAAGCCCATATTTACTCTTTTTACTTTCCAAACTTCCTCTAATAAGCATTTACACAACAAAGAACCAGCTCTTGGATCAATGCTTCAAATCAGGCTCTTAGAAGATGGTGGCCACCATGCCCAGAGAAGGGGTATATGGGTACCAGGTAACTTAGAGACATGCTAGAGCATCCCTCTTGGGCTCACTACCAGCTCCAGTTGAAAATGGAATTCACACTTTTGTTTTTTCTCCTCTGCCCTGATAGATGGGCCTCCCTTCCTTCTCCCTAAAGATGGGAGAAAGGGTCAGGTTACACGGATGGCAGAAGCCTTGGAAGGACCACCAGGAAGAGAGCACAGCTGCATGGTAATGGAGAGCTAGCGAGGTAGGGCCTCTAAATGGCTGGTGGCTTTCAAGACATCAAAGAGAGGCTTAAGGGGAAGAGGAAACGTGGAATAGGGATGGACAAAGAGAGACAGAATGGGAAGCAGAGAAAGAGAAAGGAGGAGGCGGCTCTCTCATTCCTTCTTTCCATCTCAGCCCAGCTAGATGAAGGGCCACTGGGACATCAGTTGAGCTGGGCTGAAAGGAGAAGCCGAAGCCTCCCATCACCACGGCTGTTCCCTCTCCAGGCCTCAGCTGAGCAGGCTGATTCTTCTCACCCCCCGAACCCTTCCCTGAAGTTAGTAGGGACTGTAGTGAAGGAACAGAGGGAACAGGCAGGGGAGTGATGCAGGCAGGAGAAGGGGCCCGTGGGGTGGGAGTGCTGGTTTAGTCCCCAAAGTCGGAAAAAACAAAAGCCCCAAAGGGGCTCCTCAAACCCGGGTATTTCCAGAGGGACTGATCGTCCGAGCCGGCGGATGCTGAGCAGAGAGAGCGGTCACTGAACCTACGCCCCATCAGCCAGGCAGCATCTAGGGTCCAACAACCAGGCCGAAAGGAGAAGAGAATCGGATTCACCGAGGGCTTCACCCTGCCCCCATGGGGTAAGGGAAGGGCCAGGGGCAAGGGGGGAGTGGCTCAGAGCTCATGAAAGTCCCTCCCAACCCGGAGAACACAGGAGTCTTTAGAGCAATATGTCAAAATCAAGTTCTACTTGCTCGTGACCTTAACCTTCTTGGGCCTTTAATGAAAGCCTTGCAGGGCATCAGTCCACAGAAAGAAGAGGCTTGGCCAGAGGCAAACTATGGCTGAAGAAACTTACAAAAACATCCAGCCTGATTAAAGATCTGGCTATCTCAAAGTGAGCCCCTAACCCAGCCCAGGTTTCCATCATCCCCCCTGCACGCATGGGATATGGGCCCAGGACAAGAGCTTTTCCATAAAAGTCTATTCTGTTTATAGACTCTGATCCACAGAAAAATTCAGCGGGTCACTAGGGGGTGTGTCCCTTCCTTCACTGAAGAATTCCCACAGAGTGCTGTCTTCCTCAACTCTGCTCTACTCAGCTCTCAACACTTGCAGGGAGAACAGGGAGAGGGAAGACCCAGGACAGAGGTCGGAGGGGGCAGGGATGGCCAAGTTCAGGTGGAAAGGCGGAAATGCTTGTGCAGGAGATCCCTCCTGGACAAGAACGTCTTTCTGGCTTGGAGGATTTGGGGCTTTATCACTGTAAGGGACTATTGCTTCCTGGGGCCTCACGTGAAAAAACAGAAAGAGACATCATTTATCTACTTAGCAATTAAAAATAAGGAATATAAAATTAAAACAGGTAAAAGCAACAGTCAAATGAATGCCATTTTTATGTTATGAATCTCTAAAGGAGGTTATTTTTATAAAGGTAGATAGGAACGGAAGGGGGGGAAGGAGAATAAAAGGATTAAAAAAACATAGAGAGTGAGGGAGACACGCTTAACACAATAGACCCATAGGGCAGATGGAGCATACAGCAAGGGAAACCACTAACAGGACAACCATAAAGGAATACCTGATGCAGGCTGTGCTTTATGAACCAAGGTAATGAGTTAAACCATCTTGGCTTCTGCCCCATATCTGGCTTAAGCACGGCAGAGACCAGCAGACTTCCCAATCTGCACATCAAAGCCTCCTTCCCTCATCCCTACCCAAGAGGTCACCTACACTGCATGGACAAGGGCGACACAATCTCCTCATCCATGTCATCCACGTCGTCAGTCATGATGAAGTGGGCGGGGTTGGGGCGTGTGCTACCCATCCAGCTGGGGTCTATGTTGAGGGCAGCCACCAGGGAATGGATGCCGGGGTTATTGACAATCTGGAAGCCACAAAGGATCTCAATCTGTTGCCAGCGGTGCAGGCGCTCCCTCAGTGCTGCTGTCACCTCGCTCAGAGCTTGCCTGGAGAGAGAAGAAAGAAAATGGGAGGCATGAGCTGGGCTTAAGCCCCAGGAGAAAGGAGTCATCTTCTCAGAGGAACAAGTTGCAGGGGCAGGGGGCAGTATGTGTATGTAAGAAGCACACTTAAATCATAGACTTAAGAGCAGTGTGGGAGGTAGTTAAGGGCTGAGGCAGGAGACCAGAGCTGTACCTCTTCCAGTGAAGAAACAGAATCGGGACTGGAGGCCCTGGACACCCTCCAACTCTGAGGATGGGATGGACATCGCCAGAGCTGGGCAGCAGGTGTGACTTACTTAGCTGTTAAGATTTTGTGATCCACATCATCCAGGGAAGAGCTGTGGGCCACATGGAAGGTGCCAAAGAGTGTGTTTCTCTTCTTTTTTATCTTCTCAGCCTGCAAAGATGAGGCCCTCAGCTTAAAAAGAGCAGGGAGTATAGGTTGGAAAAATTAAAAACATTATTTTGTGGCTGGCTCCCCCTCCTCCTAGCACAGTTTAGGAGGCATGAGAAAAAGGAAGAGAATATGGGAAAGAAAAATGGAAGCTAACGGAAGAGGAAAGAGTAGGGAAAGAAAGAAAACAGAAGCAATGAGAGGAGCCGAGGGATCCTGACACCAGGAGTCTGTCCCTGTGTCAGTCTGGGGCCAGCAGAGACTTCCCTCTACCTGCCTCCACCGCACCTTTCCCAAAAGGCAGGTCGGAGTAGCCCTGCACCCTCGTTCCCTTCTCCAGGAGCTTGAGGACATTATTAGAAACTGTGCATCAGGAAAAGAAACAAAACCCAACACCAGGATGTCTTTTTGTCCAACAGAGGGATATAGAGAGGCAGAGAGGAGGAAAAAGGGCAAGTGAAGGGAGTGGGGCAAGGAGGAGAGAAGAGTGCAGCAGGAGGGCAGGTCTCACCCCCTCCTTGGCCACCAGCAGCTGCTTCTCGGCATTTTGCTTCTTGATATTGTAGTACTGCACCTCCACCTCATGGGTCAGCTGCAGCCACTTCTGAAGGGCCTCTGGAGCATACCATGAGCTATGCGATTCCAGCTCCTTCTCTGCTTTCCTCAAGGCCTCCCGTACCTGTGAGGCAAGAGGATATGAGTCCTTACTATTACCAAGGCCCTCTCCAATGCCTCCATATGATACATCAGCCTTCTTTTCTTCCATCTCATCTAAGCTTCACCACTCTCACAAGAGGGAGAAAGGGCAAGGATTATTTTCTGTATTTTATATATAAGAAACCAAGCTAGGAGAAGGAAAGTAACCTACTCAAGGTCAACATATTTAGAAGTGTCAACCAGAAGGCAAATCGAGACTTTTTTTCCTTTCTTTGATTTATTTATTTATTTATTGCTGCCAGACTAGAGGATTCTTTTCTCACCTATTAGTCACTTCTCCTGGTCATACAGCCAATCTCAGCAATTTTCCCTGCTCTCATGAGGTACAGGTTATCTCAGTGAATCCTCTTCTTTCTGAGAGCTGGGGTCTATTCTTGAACCCAAGCCTTCACAATGTGGCAAGAAAAGCACTTGGGTGGGAGTCTGGAAATCTGACCTGGTCCCTGGTCTGTCACTCAACTGGCTGTGTGACCATGTGCTTCCTAAAGCAGATCTCGCTCGGTGTAAGGTCTTATCCCAGGCAAACCCAAACCGTAAGCAAAGTGATGATCTCAGGAGACAGTGAGCTCCCTATCCTGAGAGGTATGGAGAAAGCTCATGTCAGAAAGACCTTCAAAATGATTGCTACTGCAGGGGGCAACTGGCCTGAACCCTCTCCAAAGACTCCTCTAGCCCAGAGACTTTGTGATTCCCTCATTGATTAGGGTGGGTAGGCTGTAATGGGCACTCTCTACAAGGCAAGAAAACAACAAGCAAGGTTATACCTAACATGGGTATTGCCAACAGAGGCCAAGATCAGAAAGGACCAATGTGTAAGCAGACATCTCCTCACTGACTTCTAAGCAAGGAGCATAAAATGAAGCAGATGGCCACAAAGCACTTAAATATGAAAGGTCTGGAAAGTACTGTACATACAGAACCCATTATCTATGCTGAATTCCTTCTATCTCATCCAGGCTACCAGTATAAACAATCCCCAGCTCCCCCATCTGAACACTGACTTTTCACTGTTCAGAATCCCAGAGAAAGGGGATTGAGAGCAGTCTAATGTCCAGCTTTAGCCCATGGGGAAGTATCCCACAGCAGGTCTGGGGTCCTCCCCTGAGCCTAATATAGACCAGGAGGGCCTTAGCTAAGGACAAAACACCTTCATTCCTCTGAGAGCCCATGAGAGGACCAAGCTTCATTGGGTTTTTGTTCCTTGAAAAGGAAACTACAAAATAGCCCACTCCTGGCTTTATAGATTTAAAACGAGGAATAGACACCTTAGCGACTAATACACTGAGTCTGGAAACGTAGGATCAAGTTCTACATTAAAAACAGTTGAAGGATTGGGATCAGCTAAAGAGAGAATGGAGAGAGAAGAGAGAGCAAGTAGATGGAAGTATGACAGTTGGGGAGGCACATGAAAGGGCTGGTCAAACACGCTCAAAAACTGTGTAATGAGAGAAACAGTTACAAAACAGGGAACACGGGGATCATGAGCATTTACTGCACTCTGGAGCTGTGCAAGAGAATAGGTAGCTAGGCCAAAGAGTGGAATAAAATATCCCATAATGTCACAATGCTTAGGAGACAAGGCATTGCAAGAAAGAAGGGATCTGACTCAAGCACACAGCCAGTCCCCTCCTCAAGAGAGCTGCAAAACTTGAAAGTTATGAGGAGTAGGAGGCCAAAGAGCTAACTTAAAAATGTCCAAGGGGCAGAAATAATCTCATAGTCATTCAGGACTGGGAAGAAATAAATTCACCAGATCTCAATAAAAAGTCAGGAAGCAGAATGCCTGAGAAACAGGGACAAATGAGGCTTGGACCAACTCTTACTAAACTACAGCCCAGTTCTGACACATTTCAGTCTCTCATTGGCTTGAGATGACCAGATCCTTACCCAGCATACCTAACTAAACCCTATATCTGACAGAAGATGAAAATCAACTGTGGCCTTTATTATTCTTTATGCACACTATCCACCATGTACTAAATTACTAGACATGAGAATAGAACAGGCAAATAGAAGTAATAATCAAGAGGAAAAACAAGCAGTCCCACAAATGATCCAGATGTTAAGAGTTACCCGTCAAGGACTTTAAGACAGCTATGACTAAAATGTTAAAGAAAAATATGGGAAAATTCTAGACAGGGAACAGAATCAATAAAAGAGTAAAATGGGCATTCTAGAAAAATACATTACCTGAGAGTAGGATTCCACTGTATGAGCTAAATACCACAATGTTCTTGGCAAAATACAGGATTAGGGAACTCAAAGACAGATTAATATAAAATAACCAAACCAAAGCACAGAGGGAGGAAAAAAGAACAGAACTAAGCATAAGAGACACGTGGAATAGAGTTAAAAGGTCTAACATAAATACTGGATACCCAGAAGGAGAGAGAATGGAGCAGAAGCAACATGTAAACACTACAGTGAATGTGTATTCTGCGGCTGTGGAGTAAAACGCTCTACATGCAGCAATGAGGTCAAATTGATCAGTCATGTTTAAATTTTTATATCCTTACTGATACTTTTGGCTGCTTATTATTGGGAGGGGGATGCTAAAAATCTCTAACTTTGATTATGAAATTTGTCTATTAATCCTTTTAGTTTTTCTTAACTTTTGCTTTATACACACACACATACACACACACACACACACATATACACACACATATATTTTAAACTATATTATTAGGTGCATCCAAATTAAAGGTTGTTATATATTACTGTTTAATTCACATATTTATCTTACATGAAATGTCCATTTTTGTCTCTAGTAATACTTTTTTCTCTAAGTCTATTTTGTCTGACATTAACATAGCTACCCTTGCTTTATTTTCCTTAGTGTTTATTGTATATTAGTATCTTTTCTCATCTTTTTACTTTTAACCATTTTGTATCCTTATTTCTAAAGCATGTCTGTTGTAAACAGCATATACTTGGGTTTTGTTTTTTATCCAGTCTGACACTCTTTGCCTTTTAGTTGTTTTCTGTAGTCTGCTTACATCATCCAAGTTTCAACATATTTGAAAGGACTGGAACCTGTGGTCAAAGCACATGTTCTTTGAACACAGCAAAGTTAAACTGGAAATCAATGAGAAAGATAAACAGAAAAGTCCCCAAGTGTTTGACAATTAGGCAACACACTATTAAATAACCATGGGTCAAAAAGAAATCACAATGGAAGTTAGGAAATGTTTTTAACTGAATCCCAATTTCTTAAATTAGAAGATTCCCAAATAAAGTCATCAATAAATTTATGAAAAGGTATTCAATATTATTGGTCAATAGGAAAATTAAAATCACAACAAGATACTATTATATCTACATCATAATGTATAAAATGAAAATGCCTAAAAATACTCAGGCTATAGCTCAACTAGAACTCTCACACTATCACTAGTGGCAGTACAGATTGGTACAGTCATTTAGGAAAATCACCAATTTCTTAAAACTAAATATATGAATGCCCTGTTACATATTCAAAAGAAATAAGTGATGCCCACAAAGAAGTTTTAAAAGAAAACAAACTTGCAAACAATCCAAATGTCTATCAATAGGAGAATGGATAAATAATTTATAGTATATCCATACAAGGGATTAACACTCAGCAACAGAAATAAATTAATTATCACTACATGCAATAACATGGTTGCCTCTCACAGATATAATGTTCAATGAAAGAAACCAAACACAAAAGAACACATACTGTATAGTGCTATTTACATGATGTTAAAAATCAGGTGAAACTAATCTGGTTTAGAGGTCACGACTGTAGTTACCTTTTGGGTGAAGTATTGACAGGGAGAAAGGGGAAGCAGAAGTGAGCCCTCTGAGTGCTTACGAGATTCTGTACCTTGACGTGGATGGTAGTTACACAGTACGTGCATATGTAAAGCGTGCCAGCTGTATACTTACGATCTGTATATGTAAATACCTCACCTAAAAAGGGACAGAATAACATCACCTGTTATTCACTGTGCTTTCACAACCGCAGTGATCATTTTTGCAACTTTTCCACGACTCCTGGCCAGACCTTTGGCTCCTGCCCTTTGACCCCAGCCCCTCGGGACTGTAGACTCTCCTACCTGCTCCAACTCCTCCTCGGCATACTTCTGGCGGCTCCGCTCATTCTCCGTTCCCTCCCGCAGCTCCTTCAGCCTCTGGGCTTCCTGCTTGGCAAGGTTGATCTCATCGCGCAGCTTCTTCTCCAGGTGCACCTTTTCCACCTCCACCGTACGGTGCTCCTCCTGGGCTTTGTGCAGCCTGGAGACAATGTGGGGAGCTGGAGGAGGCCAGGCAAGGCAGTGCCCACCAACTAGCCACAGGGCATGGCATCCAAGAGGAAGATGAAGCCTCCAGCACTCAGAATATATTCTCCCTACTCTGCCACCTGCCTGGCCCTGGTGAGGCAGCTCAGGATCAGCAGAAACCATGTCATTACCCTACTTACTTGGACCATCATTCTGCTGCCAGTAACAAAGGCCAGTGAAAAAAGCTGTGAAGCCAAGGTTCCAGGGTATCTGAATCCTTCCTTCTAAGGTGTTGGGGAGACAGTGAAGGACAAGAGAGCCTGGAGCACTGCAGTCCATGGGGTCGCAAACAGTCAGACATGACTTACTGATTGAACAACAACAAGATGTCTCACATACTCAGATCATAACAACTACTAGTTTACAAGGTCTTCCACATTTGTCCTCCCTGCGGATAATGATATATTGTACAATTATCAGCCTGGGACAGGTATGGACACAAAGGCTTAGGAAAGGGAACAAATGGCAGACAGAATTGAGACCAGAATTCTAATCTTTATGTGTTCAAATTGCACAGTTACTACCCTTATACCAAGGTATCTGGAAGGTACAATCAATGTAGAATACCCTGAAACATGGACCAAAGACCCAGGGAAAGCCTGATGGTGAAATATGCTGGGGGTGATGGTCATGGGGGGATTTAAGGAAGATGAGAAGGGAACTATTGAGTTGTACCTCTTGGACTCCTGAGTACCTAAATCCCAAAAGCACAGAAACATGAAATTCATGCTAAAGGGGCTGGGCAGGATTTGGGGGAGCCCCTCATGCCCCTGACCTTAAGTTCCCTTCCTAAGCACATTCCTTCTCGAGGGCATCACTTATAATGAAAATATGCCCTTGGACCCACCCACACATTCCCTCTGTTTACTGACAAAATCCTTCATCCATCCGGCTAAACTTCCTTCCTTCTTCCCACTACATATCTATGTTTATTCATTCATTCATTCACCTTTTCCTTCACCTAGTACTTTAAAGTGTCTACTAAATGCCAAGCCCTGTTGTGACTCCTAGACATATGGAGATGAATGAGAAGACTGTCCCTGCCACTGAGGTGCTCATGGCTTAGTCCAATATAGACAAGTAAACAAGGGCACACAGTGTGATAAGTTCTATAATAGAGAAATAAAGTGTTGGATAGGGGTGATCAACTCTGCCTGAAAGGAGTAGGGGAAGGTGAGGCCTGGGTTAGACCCAGAAGAAAGAATAAGCATTAGCTGGTCCCTCTGGAAGAGGGAAAGGACTTAGCTACTGTCAGGTCTTCCTACCTGAGTAGGAACCACTATGTTACAGGATAAGAGGGGAAAGGAAGAGGAAGAAAACAAGTGATATATGGCTTAGACTTGAGGTACAGAAGAGAGAGGATAGGCTGCAGAACAAGTAGGGAAGCACTGACCACTGAGTTAATTAAGCAGGTAACAGAAGAGGTAGAAACAGAACTGAACCTCTAAAAAAAATCCCAAGTCCAGATCTGTCAATGACTGAAGCCTCAAAAGATGTGGTGACAAGTAAGGAGGGAAGAGGAAAAATGCCTAAGCTGCAAGCTTTCTGCTGACAAATTGCAGCCTTCTGCGCACTTTATCCCTGGAGTGAAAAGGAATTGAACCTCGTCAAGGCACTCAGCAGGTGGCGCTATGTGCACAGCTAAAAACAAGTCAGGGGCGCCATTTCCAGCACAATCTCCCTGCCCTGAATATCCTCCTTTATTGTACTCTCCCATGACTCAACTGCTTGAAATTAGGGATTCAATTCTTCACTGAAATATTATCCTCTCTGAAAGCAGCCTCTTCTGAAAAGTCTATGATATGCCTCTCTTCTTCATACAATAGGGAGTTCCTTTAAAGTAGAATCAAAACTGACCCATTTTGGTTGTAATAGAGATGAAGATCAATAAATACTACTGGGTGAAGAAATGAGCTAATAAATGTACAATCGAGCCTGGGCCCACCCCGTCTCCTTCACAGAAGACTGAGCATCTTGAAGGCGACAATCAGTTACCATCAGAAGAAAAGCAGGCACTCTGACCACAGCTCGGATCTACGCAGCTGTGTGACTGTGGACAAGTCTGTTCCCTGGACCAGGCCTGTTTCTTCCTTTTTAAGTGGGACTCAAAATTCCTGCCTGCCTCAAAGAATTATCTTGAAACCCAGTGAAATCTTAACTGGAATGCACATATAGCATTACATTTACTCACCTAAAGCATCAGAACTCTGGAAAAAGCTCTTTGGTGACTGGCAGTGTAGGCCTCCAAAGTAAGGAGGCGCAAAGAGGCACATGGGCCCCTGTGTCAGAGGAGGATATGTGTGTGCACAGGTGTGAGCCTGTCTTGGGTTGGGAGGCGTGTGCATTCTTTTCTCAAAGTACCACAGTGGCCAGTTAGCTCTGGAGGCCTTGGGGAGCAGAGAGGGCTGGGAGTTTAGTTTTATCCCCAAACTTGGAATGCCTCCTGCCTAGATTCTTTGCCTTTGGAATGAAAACAGTACATGTTTTTCAGACAAATGAAGAATGGGGACTGCCCACATAGCAGCATTTAGCCCCCCGTTGGAAAAGGGCCCAGGAACAAGGGGCCCAGCAAAGTAGCCAGGAATCAGCTCAAAGATAAAACTCCTCTTGCCTCCTAAAAGCCCATGGAAACGAATCTGCTAGGGGTGCCTTTACTGAGGCAGCAGCCTGTGGTTAAAGAAATTCCTAATTTACCACTTATGGACACTCACCCTCTCCGAGGCTTCATTTCTTCACTCTAAAATTGGGATAACAATACCTACCTAAGGGGGTTGTGGTGATTACAAACAATAATGCTTAAATGTACTTAACAATATCCAGTTCTTAAGAAACCATTTCCCCATCCTTCCAAAGAAAATAGTATCTATCATTTAAAAATAATAGAAAAGAGACAAACTTCACTTCCTTTTACATGGATTCCTGCAAAGACTCCCCAACAGGAGTCCCTAGGCTGTCGGAATCATTTTCTGACAAAACACTCCTGAAGTAGGCCTCTCCTTTTCTTAAAACCAAAACAAAGCAAAAAAGTCAAATACCCACATTGATTCTCTATTGCCTTTTGCATCCTACTAATGTGTGAGTCCGAAGGTACCAGGGATCTGGTCTCACTCTATACACTCAACCACAACCACCAGGTTAATCTTTCCTACGCATCTTTCAAGGCCACCTCCTCAGACTCCACATCCACTCATCTCCTGCCTCTGTGCCATTCCAGTCCTTCCAGCTCTCTTCCTACAGGCTGGCACTGAGTCACTGCTCCTTCTTAAGTGTGTGCTCTGTGGCCCAGAAGCAGTGACTTCCTTCCAATTCCCCACACAGACCTGGTTCCTAGATGTCAGGAAGTACTTAGGTTGGCTGGCAGACTGTCACCTTCCCTTCACAGCTAGATCTTCTACAATAGTTTCTAAGCCATGCTTTATTCAAACAGAACGTCAGACTATCAGAGCTAAAATGTCCTGGTATGCTCCTAGTTCAACTCCTTTATATTACTAATGAGGAAATATATCCCAGAAAGGAAAGGGATTTACCCAGTCATACAACAGTGGGCGCTTCCCAGGTGGTGTTAGTGGTAAAGAATCCGCCTGCCAACACAGGAGATGCAAGAGGCATGGGTTCAATCCCTGGGTTGGGAAGATCCCCTGGAGTAGCAAATGGCACCCCATTCCAGAATTCTTGCCTGGAAGATTCCATGGGCAGAGGAGTCTGGAAGATTACAGTCCATGGGCTACAAAGAGTCAGACTGAGCACAGCACACATACAACAAGTGAATACTCATGAGATTTAGATGCCATATAAGACAGCATGAAAGGTATTAGGAAGACAGGTTTGCGAGGTTTCTTTGGGAAACAGAGAAGGACAGTAATCGTGTCTACTTCTATGGAAAGGGAAGCAGTCAAGAGATGGGATGGAGGATGGAATGACCCCACACAAGCCATCCAACCAGGGAAGCTCAAGACCTTCCAGCAGCTCCACACTTCTCCCTCTGAAGCTCCGGGGGAGAAAGGATAGAAATAAGCTTCTGCCCCGGGGAGGGATACTTGCCTGTGTGACTGGAACGGCAGGAACCTAGGCTCCAACGCAGGTTTGGGAGGATGACACAGCCTGGGCCACCGTGTCAGCAGGGTCTTGGGAGCCAGACGGCCCGCATCTCAGGTGGAAACTGGAGGCTCCCAAGAGCTGGAAACACCAGGGTCAGGGGGCAGGGACAGGGCCTTACCTTTCCTGAAGGTCATGCAGACTCTGCTCGGCTCGGTGTAAGCCCTCCAGGTCCTTCATCATCTTCTTCATGTGCTCCTTGGAGTAACGGTTCTGGATATAGGCAAACCAGCAGCCACCCACACCAATAACGATAGACACCACCAGCATGAAGTCCTTGAGGTGGTTATGGCGGGTCACTGCCAGAGAGGAAGGGCACAGTGAATCAGGGTGCCCACTGCCTGCTCAGCCTCACACACTCTGCGTGTCTCCTCCTCCACAAAGCCTTCCCACTCAGGAGGAATTGGTTTCTCTTCTTAGACACACACTCACCACACTTTGCTTATTTCTCTGCTAAGTCAAGGCCTAGTTTGGAAAGATGAGAGGCCTTAGAGCAATATAGGAAGCTCATTGGATCACACTTCCCTAATGTGCAGTGAAGAGAACTAGTGCCTTCTCAGTACATCCCAGCCATTCTGGGCTGCAGCGGGCCCATGTGCCCAGATGCAGTGGCTTCTGCCCTACAGGGTAAGAAACAC
>NW_011494856.1:228363-246643 GCF_000754665.1 Bison bison bison
TGCAGTAGGCAGAAGAGGGGTGGCTGGTAAGGGTACAAGCAAAGTCACTGGAGCCTGAGGATTGGCTGTGGGACTGAGGTTACTGCAGGAGCTGGGTTTCCCAGACCATGAGGCTATTCTAGGTGCAAGGTACAAAGACTAGATCATATAGAGGTCTGCAAGTCTCATCTACAGAGAGCATTTCTATCTAGGCTGTGGTTCAACCAGAAACTGGGTAGAACGGGAGCAGCATCAGGATGTCCCGGAACAGAGGGCCAGGTCTACCTCCAGAGAACACCTGGCGGCTATTGGTGAAGTGCCAGGGCCCTGTCCACCAACTGGGGTTCAAAGCAATGCTTTGCTCTGGAGAGAGCGACACCGAAAAGCTAAACAAGGAATAACATCAGAAGATAAGAACAAACGCCGTGTCCCAAGAACTGAGCTGACCAGAAGAGGGGCAGTGCTGGAGCCTGAGACCGGTCCCCAGCGTGCCAGACCTAGGCTCTGGGGCACAGCACAGAAGACTGAAAGAGATACCAGAAGGGAAAGAGGCTGCTATTGTATGCCCCACCTGCACTGTACTCCACTAGAAATAGAGCCGCAATGGCTAAGAAAAGCCCCAAAGGAAAAGAGGTAATGACCTCCTGTGCACGGGGGCTCACCTGGTGTTGGGGAAGGGGTGGTGGGACTGACAGGATCTCACTGCCCAGGAAGGGGCTGAGGGGGACCCAAAAGGACCCAGTGGAGCCACCAAGTTGGGGCAGGATCTAGACAGACAGCAGGAAAAGACACATGTAGCTGAAATTCTACCTCATGAAGCTGATGCCCACTTTGACAAAAAGGGTTATATTCATGGCTCCTCATTGAAAGGCTGAGCAATAGGACATGGGGATGGTGTGAAATCAAGGACAGATTAGCACATGTTATTTCCATCCACGGGAGGGGAATTACTAGGCCCAGGGTGTAGCCATGTCCTTGACATGTCTATGCCAGACCATACAGAGAAACTGGTGGCTTCCTTGGTGGCTCAGATGGTAAAGAATCTGCCTGCAATGCAGGAGACCAGGTTTGATCCCTGGGTCAAGAAGCTCCGCTGCAGAAGGGAATGACAACCCACTCCAAGATTCCCATAGACAGAGGAGACTGGTGAGCTACAGTCCAAGAGGTCACAAAGAGTTGGACATGACTGAGTGACTAACACCTTCACAGAGCAACTGAGGGCCCTCCAACAGCCACGCTCCAGCTTCCTGGAAGGTCTACACTTGCAGCCATGCTCACGTCCCCACTCCCCTGTCCTTAGATCACAAGAAGCAATATCTCTGCAGTATAGGGAGTTGTCTTACTTTCTGGAACACACCTACCTCCTATCCAGCCTCCACCACAGGCTAGGGTACTCTTTGTCTCCCCTGTTTTTAAGGACTTTTCATCTTGGATTCCCAGGCTTTCTCACCTCCAACATCCCCAACATTCCTATCCAAAGTCTAAGGTACTACATTCCAACAATTCTTCATGTGACTAGCTCCCTCCCACTATTGCCTCCAACACTTCAAAGCCCTTGAGGTGGACACACATGTCTCAGTTCCTTATTCTACCTTGTCCAGATCAATTTGAAACAAGATCCTGTTTTTTCCAGCTTCATATTCTCATCCAGCTCATGAATAAAAATATTGAATTACCAGGGACAAGGATAGGATCTATTCATCACCCCCTCTTCTAAGGTAATACTGTTCCACCTATCGGTACCCTCTGGATCTCTTCAGTGAGTTTTGACTCCACTTAAATACATAAGCATTTATCCCCTATATCCTTCTGCCTTGTCAGATGCATAGCTGAAACTCAGACATGCTGCCTATCAACAGCCTGTGGGCTACCAAGTTTGGTGGGAAGAAAATGAGCCTAATCTGGTTGATTTCCTCTGTGGCCCCTACCGATCACTTCTCTGTAGGCCAGCACTGACCAGCACATAGAAGCCACTCAATAAATATTTGTGGGGTTGAATCTTCACTGAAAAGCCTTAAGTGTGATAGTTCCCTCTCTTTAATCCACATAAGAAGGAATTTTTTTTTTAAAAAAAAGGGAAATAGAGAAAACATAAAATGTATCAGGTATTTACATTAACATTTCAAATTCTCATAACTAATCTATACAGTAGAGTATTCCCAGGCTGTAGACCAGAAAAGTGAGATTCCGTAGAGGCACTGACTTGTCAGAGTCCATGAAAAGTGACAGAGCTGGAATTCAAATTTTCTCATCCTCATGCAGCAGGGATTGTTTCTGTTTATTACATGCAAACATGTCTCACCAGGGTACACCTATATCCCCTGATCTAGCCCGAGTGCAACCATAGGAATTCCACGGCCTAAGTTTCCCCCTCAACCCTCTGGGAACTGACTGTGGCACTGCCATCAGAGAGTGAAGATCCAAAAGCTGAATGGCCAGGCCTTTGAAGTTAAAAATAAGGCCTCGTGTAGAGAAATTTTTATTTCAACAAAGGAAGCATCTTGCATGAAGTATTAGGAAGTTTGAGTTCTATCCTTGCCTCTGCCCCAATTTGTTATGAAATTCACTTCCCCCATCTCGGTCTCAGCTTCCTCAGCTGTAAAATGCATTATCACAGAATTGCTAAAAGATTAAATGCCTAGTTGTAAATGAAAGTACTTTGAGGTGTTCAGAGAAATAGATGTGAGAATTGTCAGTTCCCTTCAGTGGGGTCCACAGTCCTAGTTCAGTTCAGTTCAGTACTCAGTCGTGTCCGACTCTTTGTGACCCCATGGACTGCAGCACGCCAGGCCTCCCTGTCCATCGCCAACTCCCAGAGTTTACTTGAATTCATGTCCATTGAGTCGGTGATGTCATCCAACCATCTCATCCTCTGTCGTCCCCTTCTCCTCCTGCCTTCGATATTTCCCAACATCAGGGTCTTTACAAATGAGTCAGTTCTTCATCAGGTGGCCAAAGTATTGGAGCTTCAGCATCAGTCCTTCCAATGAATATTCAGGACTGATTTCCTTTAGGATGAATTGGTTGGATCTCCCTGCAGTCCAAGGGACTCTCAAGAGTCTTCTCCAACACCACAGTTCAAAAGCATCAATTCTTCAGCACTCAGCTTTCTTTATAGTCCAACTCTCACATCCATACAGGACTACTGGAAAAGCCATAGGTTTGACTAGATGGACCTTTGTTGGCAAAGTAATGTCTCTGTTTTTTAATATGCTGTCTAGATTGGTCATAACTTTTCTTCCAAGGAGTAAGTGTCTTTTAATTTCATGGCTGCAGTCACCATCTGCAGTGACTTTGAAGCCCCCCAAAATGAAGTCTATCACTGCTTCCACTGTTTCCCCATCTATTTGCCAAGAAGTGATGGGACCAGATGCCATGATCTTAGTTTTCTGAAAGTTGAGTTTTAAGCCAACTTTTTCACTCTCCTCTTTCACTTTCATCAAGAGGCTCTTTAGTTCTTCTTCACTTTCTGCCATAAGGGTGGTGTCATCTGCATATCTGAGGTGATTGATACTTCTCCCGGCAATCTTGATTCCAGCTTGTGCTTCTTCCAGCCTAGCGTTTCTCATGATGTACTCTGCATATAAGTTAAATAAGCCTTGACGTACTAATTTCCCAATGTGGAACCAGCCTGTTGTTCCATGTCAAGTTCTACCTCTGTTGCTTCCTGACCTGCATACAGATTTCTCAAGAAGCAGTCAGGTGGTCTGGTATTCCCATCTCTTTAAGAATTTTCCAGAGTTTGTTGTAGTCCACACAGTCAAAGGCTTTGGCATAGTCAGTAAAGCAAAAGTAGATATTTTTCTGGAACTCTCTTGCTTTTTTGATGATCCAATGAATGTTGGCAATTTGATCTTTGGTTCCTGTGCCTTTTCTAAATCCAGCTTGAGGATCTGGAAGTTCACGGTTCACATACTGTTGAAGCCTGGCTTGGAGAATTTTGAGTTCTAAGGGAATCCCTAATGGTTAACTTTATGTGTCACCTTGATTGGGCTAAGGGGTGTCTGGATAGATGATAAAGAATTATTCCAGGGTGTGTCTGTGGAGTTGTCTTCATATGAGATTAATATTTGAATCAGTAGACTGTGTTAAGAAGGTCATCTTCATTAATGAGACTGGGCATCAACTAATTGTTCACATGGCACTAAGGGTCTGAACAGAACCAAAAGGCAGAGGAAGGGCAAATATGCTCTCCAGCTTGAGTTTACACATCCGTTTTCCTCTGCCCACCTATATCAGCACTCCCAGCTCTTGATCTTCAGACTCACAGGGATTCACACCATCAGCTCCCCTGGTCCTCAGCCTGCAGACTCAGACTGAATTACAACCCCACCTTTCCTGGGTTTCAGTTTATATATGGAAGACTGTGGGACTTCTTGGCCTCCAAGATAGCATGAATCAATTTTCATAATAAATCTCCTCATATACATATCTATATATATATCCTATTGGTTCTGTTTATCTGAAGAACCTTGACTAATACAAAAATCTATAAACTACTGTGTCAGGAAAAAAGGAGAAATAGGGAAACTAAGAATCTAGTATGTACCTTATTCATGATGTTCTTCTTCCTATCATAACCCGAGTCCCATTCTTCGATTCCTACCACCTTCCCAGCCCACCACAGTTTACAGAGACCTGCCCATTCCTTCTCCTCTGGACTAGGATTCCCTGACCAACCCACTCACTGGACAGCTAAAAACATGTATTTTCTCAAGGATTGCCCTGTGTGCTTTTCAGCTTTCATATCAGTCACTGTGGGTTCCTCAGGACCAGGGCACAAGACTTATTTATCTCTGTAGCCTCACACTTAGCATAGAGCCTGACCAGAGCAGGCACTTAGCAAAGGTGGAAAGGAGGCAAAAAGGAAGAAGAAAGCGAGATTCTAGCAGGAAAGGGGGGAGAAGGCAATGGCACTCCACCCCAGTACTCTTGTCTGGAAAATCCCATGGACGGAGGAGCCTGGTAGGCTGCGGTCCATGGGGTCGCTAAGAGTCGGACATGACTGAGTGACTTCACTTTCACTTTCCACTTTCATACATTGGACAAGGAAATGGCAACCCACTCCAGTGTTCTTGCCTGGAGAACCCCAGGGATGGGGAAGCCTGGTGGGCTGCCGTCTATGGGGTCGCACAGAGTCGGACATGACTGAAGCGGCTTAGCAGCAGCAGCAGCAGCAGAAAAGGGGAGGTACAATATAAAGTGCATACAGAAGGCAAATACCAGCTCCTGGGAACAAGAAGAGTCTGGCAAAGTGGGAGTTTGATGTATGATGCAGAGAACCCAGAGCCAGTGCTCTGTGACAATCTGGAGGGATGGGGTGGGGAAGGAGGTGGGAGGGGGGTTCAGGAGGAGGGGACACATGTATGCCTATAGCTGATTCATGTTGATGTATGGCAAAAAAAATCACAATATTGTAAAGTAATTATCCCCAATTAAAATAAATTAATTAAAGAAAAGAAGAAAAGTCTGGCGAGCTGTCCTCACAGCCTCTACTGGAACTCAGCTCTCAGAATCCACCTGTCACCAGTGAACACAGCCACGGACAATGAGAGCAGACATGGCCAGTGAGATGAACAGAACTAACCCAGGGATAGGGCCTGGGGAGCCAGAGGGTGGCAAAATTCCCAGGCTGAGTGCTACAAATAGATTTTAGCAAAATGAGGTCAACTGTTAACACAATCAGGCTTGAGGCAAGGGAGGAGGGTGTAAACAAATGAGATGCTGACATGTGAACAGAGTGCGGAGTGATAGAATTTTCAGGGTGCCAGTTTTCAGGGTGAGAATGTGAGGCTCCAGTAATTATCACGTTCTGGAATCCCCTCTCCCCATGTATTCTATCTGCTTCTCTACTGCCCACAGTCCCCTGTGCCTGACAGATACAGATACTCACTCCTCATTGCCACAGTAGGTGCTAGGAATTTCTTTTGTCATTTACATAGCCTTCTATGCTGAGCTGTCTGTTTAACCTGTAAGAACTATTTCTGGGCCCTCTTTTCTTCTGATTGTAGCCCCCCAAAAAATGCCTTAGCTGCCCCACTGGTGCACGGATACTACACGGGGAGCAGTTCTCCGCACAGCTAAGCTGAGCCAGACTCTTCCCCTACTTTCCCCAAGCCTGTAGCTTTGGAGAGGCCCAGCCTCCTTCTGTATAACTTCCATCTCTTTCTTGCTGGGTTTTACGCTGAGTGGCAATGACAGATGAACAAAGCTGTGTCTACCCTCAAGGAGTTTTCCAGTTTAAAGAGTAGCAGACAGGAAAACAGATTGTTATACAGAAAGCAGATACAATTACTTTTCTGTGCTCCTGAAACTAACACAATATTGTACTAGTATAATCGATTGATTGCACTAGATACTACACAGGGAGCAGTTCTCCGCACAGCTAAGCTGAGCCAGACTCTTCCCCTACTTCCCCCAAGCCTGTAGTTTATCCCCCGTATAATCAATTATACTTTCAATAAAAGAGAGGGAAATCTGAAATAACAAACAAACAAAAAAGCAGATACAAAGGGCTGTGGATCCCCAAGGGAAAGTGGAAAGTAAGAGGGAAGGGTTGAGCATGCCCAGGAAGAGGCTGGAAAGGCATCCTAGAGAAGGAACATAACAAAAAGGAGAAAGCAGGTAAGATCAGAGCAAGCTGTGCCAGACAGGCAGCCCCTCCTGCTCACTGATGGCTTCCCCTATTACCTGAGCCACTGTGGAAGGAAGACAAGGTGCAGTCTTTGTCTTTTCCTCTTCACAAGTCCCCCCAACCCCATGATTACTGTGCAGGCCTCTTTCTGCACCTTTAACAGCACAAAGGGCACCCAGCCCTGAGTCCAAGACAGTGATACACACTAACAATAGCAGCTACCACGTAGGGGAAACTGGGACACAGAGAACCTTAGGAATGTCCCCAAGGTCACCAAATGACTGAGTGATAGAGCCAGTCTGTTTGATTTCAGAGCTGGGACTCTTACATCTTGTCTCCTCTAACAGAAGTGGAGGGTGGGATAATATAGTAGAAAAGAGAGCTGAAATATAAGCTAAAAATCTAGGTTTGAGTCATGGCTCTGCTGTTTAAAACTCGCCTCATTTTAGCCTCAGTTTCTCTCTCAGTGAATCATTTGCTGCCATAATGAGAGATCAGCTGAGACCCCAAACTGAACACTGTCTTTGGGCCTCTGTGTCTCAGAGCACACCTGACATCTGGCCACCGGCACTGTCAGGAGAGCCCCAGCTGGGCCAGCCCAGAGCCAGCTCTGCTGGCAGAAAAGACAGGAAACACCTGTGCTGCTCTGTGGCCCACGTAGGGAGGGCCAAGCTGTCTTCTATGGTCAGGACTCCAGACTAAGCCAGTCTGATCCTCCTTCCCTCTTCCCAAGCTCTGAGGCTCCTGCGGGCAGATGGATCCACTCACTCAGCAGACCCCACAGCTACTGTAAACAAAATTGTGATTTGCAATTTCTCAAGCCTCAGACCGGCAGTGGGACTTCATTAATACTGGGCAAGGTAGCCACAACTGGCAACTGAAGCCAGCCCAGGTGCTCAGAGGGTGTTCACTGCAAGCCAGTGGGGAGGCCTGAGACCACACCATAACAGCTCACCCTGGATGCAGAACCCAGGTCCAAGCTAGCACAGGCCATCACTCTAAATCCTGCATGGGTGCTGGACAGGGAAGAGCACTGACTAGGGGTTTTAGTCCATGTGCAAATGGAAAAACAGAACCTAGGGGACTCAGGTCAAGGAATTCTCTGCAGGCACCCATCAGGGGTGGCCCACTCTTGCAGAAGTCTCCTGGCAAAGAGCTTCCTAGTATCTTCCTTAGGTTCCATCTGATAATTTTCTAAATTTTTCTTTAAGAAGCATCAGCAGGAAAGTATAAAAAACAATCTCTGCCATCAGGACAGCTGCTGGATTCATCTTAGCTCCCAGGAGAACACCAATTCTGAGTTCTTAAATGAGAGAGCCAGTAAGACCCTAAATGACCGAGACCATTTCACAGATGAGGGAAGCCAAATCTAAGCAGAAGTGAACTGCCAAAGGTCACATGATAAGAAAATGGCTGAACACAGAAGTCCTAAAAGTACAGGATACAGGCAGTAGGGGGAAAGAACAGGCCTCCCACCTTTTACACAGAATCCTTATCAACCAAAGGGTTTCTCCCCAAAACCATGGAATGCCACAGATGAAAGGAGTCATAAGGATCCTTAAGTTCAGTTGTTTCATGATACAAACCAGCAAATATATACTGAGAAAAACAATCTACACAAGGTCACACAGTGAGTGGCAATTATGAAAAGAGACCAAGGTGCTTCCCTAGGTTTATAAGAAGTTCTCTAAATGGAAGTCTAAAGGTTATAAAAAATCAAGTTGTAATAATGATGATGATGACGATGGGAGACATAATCCACATACTCTAAAATTCATTCTTTTAAATTAAACAATTCAGTGATTTTAGTGTATTCACAAGGTTGTGCAACCATCAGCACAATTAACTTTAGAACCTTAATCATTATCCCAAAAGAAATCCCACACCCATTATCAGCCACTTCCCATTTCCCACTCACTCTAGCCCCTGCCAGCCACCAATCTTAATTTGATCCCCATGGATTTATCTATTCTGAATATTGCATATAAATGGAATCATACAATACATGTTCTTGCAGCATGTAATCAGAACTTCACTTCCTTTTATGGTTGAGTTATATTTCATTGTGTTTATATACTACAACTATTTATCCATTCATCCATCAATGTATATATGGGTTGCTTCCACCTCAGCTATTGTGAATAATGCTGCTATGTACATGTACTTGTTTCAGTACCTGTTTTCAATTTTGGGGTACATTCCTGGGTATGAAATCGCTGAGTTATATGGTAACTATGTTAAACTTTTTGAGGAATGATGAGACTATTTTCTAAAGTAGCTGAAGCTTTCTCGTTATCACTAGAAACGTACAAGTGTTCTAATTTCTCCATCTCCCTGCCAACACTTACTTTCTGTTCTTCCCTCTGTTTTCACTTTTATTGTAGCTCTCCTAGTGGATGTGAAATATCTTCTTAACTCTAGCACCTCTGCTCTGCCTACCTCAGAAACAGTTTTCTGCTGACCTCTGACCTCCTTTAGATTAGGTTACAGGCAACCTAGAGGCCAAATGAAGAGAGTCTAGGAGAAGATACTCCTGTCCTCGTATCAGCCTAACCCAATTCACTGGGGCTCCCGTTGCTGGCTCTGACCTCCAGGACCCAGTACCATGTACCCAGGATTCTGATTCTCATGCTCTCTAGACCTAGCTGATTTTTCTCTTTTTTTTAATTTATTTATTTTAATTAGAGGCTAATTACTTTACAATATTATACTGGTTTTGCCATACATTGACATGAATCCGCCATGGGTTTACATGTGTTCCCCATCCTGAACCCCTCTCCCACATCCCTCCCCATACCATCCCTCTGGGTCATCTCAGTGCATGAACCCCGAGCGCCCTGTATCATGCATCAAACCTGGACTGGCGATTCATTTCACATGTGATAATATACATGTTTCAGTGCCATTTTCCCAAATCATCCCACCCTCTCCCTCTCCCACAGAGTCCAAAAGACTGTTCTATACATCTGTGTCTCTTTTGCTGTCTCGCATACAGCGTTATCATTACCATCTTTCTAAATTCTATATATATGCGTTAGTATACTGTATTGGTGTTTTTCTTTCTGGCTTACTTCACTCTGTATAATAGGCTCCAGTTTCATCCACCTCATTAGAACTGATTCAAATGTTTTCTTTTTAATGGCTGAGTAATACTCCATTGTGTATATGTACCACTGCTTTCTTATCCATTCGTCTGCTGATGGGCATCCAGGTTGCTTCCATGACCTGGCTGTTATAAACAGTGCTGTGATGAACATTGGGGTACACGTGTCTCTTTCAATTCTGGTTTCCTCGGTGTGTATGCCCAGCAGTGGGATTGCTGGGTCATAAGGCAGTTCTATTTCCAGTTGTTTAAGGAATCTCCACACTGTTCTCCATAGTGGCTGTACTAGTTTGCATTCCCACCAACAGTGTAAGAGGGTTCCCTTTTCTCCACACCCTCTCCAGCATTTATTGCTTGTAGACTTTTGGATGGCAGCCATTCTGACTGGCATGAAGTGGTACCTAATAGTAGTTTTAATTTGCATTTCTCTGATAATGAGTGACGTTGAGCATCTTTTCATGTGTTTGTTAACCAGCTGTATGTCTTCTTTGGAGAAATGTCTATTTAGTTCTTTGGCCCATTTTTTGATTGGGTCATTTATTTTTCTGGAATTGAGCTGTAGGAGTTGCTTGTATATTTTTGAGATTAGTTGTTTGTCAGTTGCTTCATTAGCTATTATTTTCTCCCATTCTGAAGGCTGTCTTTTCACCTTGCTTATAGTTTCCTTTGTTGTGCAGAAGCTTTTAAGTTTAATTAGGTCCCATTTGTTTATTTTTGCTTTTATTTCCAATATTCTGGGAGGTGGGTCATAGAGGATCCTGCTGTGATGTATGTCAGAGAGTGTTTTGCCTATGTTCTCCTCTAGGAGTTTTATAGTTTCTGGTTTTACGTTTAGATCTTTAATCCATTTTGAGTTTATTTTTGTGTATGGTGTTAGAAAGTGTTCTAGTTTCATTCTTTTAAAGTGGTTGACCAGTTTTCCCAGCACCACTTGTTAAAGAGATTGTCTTTTCTCCATTGTATATTCTTGCCTCCTTTGTCAAAGATAAGGTGTCCATAGGTGCGCGGACTTATCTCTGGGCTTTCTATTTTGTTCCATTGATCCGTATTTCTGTCTTTGTCCCAGTACCATAGTGTCTTGATGACTGTGGCTTTGTAGTAGAGCCTGAAGTCAGGCAGGTTGATTCCTCCAGTTCCATTCTTCTTTCTCAAGATTGCTTTGGCTAGTCGAGGTTTTTTGTATTTCCATACAAATTGTGAAATTATTTGTTCTAGTTCTCTGAAAAATAACGTTGGTAGCTTGATAAGGATTGCATTGACTCTATAGATTGCTTTGGGCAGTATACTCATTTTCACTATATTGATTCTTCCAATCCATGAACACGGTATATTTCTCCATCTATTAGTGTCCTCTTTGATTTCTTTCACCAGTGTTCTATAGTTTTCTATATATACATCTTTTGTTTCTTTAGGTAGATATCTTCCTAAGTATTTTATTCTTCTCATTGCAATGGTGAATGGAATTTTTTCCTTAATTTCTCTTTCTGCTTTCTCATTGTTAGTGTATAGGAATGCAAGGAATTTCTGTGTTTTGATTTTATATCCTGCAACTTTACTGTATTCATTTATTAGTTCTAGTAATTTTCTGGTGGAGTCTTTAGGGTTTTCTATGTAGAGGATCATGTCATCTGCAAATAGTGAGGGTTTTGCTTCTTCTTTTCCAATCTGGATTCCTTTTATTTCTTTTTCTGCTCTGATTGCTGTGGTCAAAACTTCCAAAACTATGTTGAATAGCAGTGGTAAGAGTGGGCACCCTTGTCTTGTTCCTGACTTTAGGGGAAATGCTTTCAATTTTTCACCATTGAGGATAATGTTTGCTGTGAGTTTGTCATATATAGCTTTTATTATGTTGAGGTATGTTCCTTCTATTCCTGCTTTCTGGAGGGTTTTTATCATAAATGGATGTTGAATTTTGTCAAAGGCTTTCTCTGCATCTATTGACATAACCATATGGTTTCTACTTTTCAATTTGTTAATGTGATGTATTACATTGATTGATTTGCAGATATTGAAGAATCCTTGCATCCCTGGGATAAAGCCCATTTGGTCATGATGTATGATCTTTTTAATATGTTGTTGGATTCTATTTGCTAGAATTTTGTTAAGGATTTTTGCATCTATGTTCATCAGTGATATTGGCCTGTAGTTTTCTTTTTTTGTGGCATCTTTGTCAGGTATTGGTATCAGGGTGATGGTGGCCTCATAGAATGATTTTGGAAGTTTACCTTCCTCTGCAATTTTCTGGAAGAGTTTGAGTAGGATAGGTGTTAGCTCTTCTCTAAATTTTTTTGGTAGAATTCAGCTGTGAAGCCGTCTGGATCTGGGCTTTTGTTTGTTGGAAGATTTCTGATTACAGTTTCAATTTCTTTGCTTCTGATCTGTCTGTTAAGATTTTCTATTTCTTCCTGGTTCAGTTTTGGAAAGTTGTACTTTTCTAAGAATTTGTCCAGTTCTTCCATGTTGTCTGTTTTATTGGCATATAGTTGCTGATAATAGTCTCTTATGATCCTTCGTACTTCTGTGTTGTCTATTGTGATCTCTCCATTTTCATTTCTAATTTTGTTGATTTGATTTTTCTCCCTTTGTTTCTTCATGAGTCTGGCTAATGGTTTGTCAATTTTATTTATCTTCTCAAAGAACCAGCTTTTGGCTTTGTTGATTTTTGCTATGGTCTCTTTTGTTTCTTTTGCATTTATTTCTGCCCTAATTTTTAAGATTTCTTTTCTTCTACTAACCCTGGGGTTCTTCATTTCTCCCTTTTCTAGTTGCTTTAGGTGTAGAGTTAGGTTATTTATTTGACTTTTTTCTTGTTTCTTGAGGTAAGCCTGTATTGCTATGAACCTTCCCCTTCACACTGCTTTTATAGTGTCCCATAGGTTTTGGGTTGTTGTGTTTTCATTTTCGTTTCTATGCATATTTTGATTTCTTTTTTGATTTCTTCTGTGATTTGTTGGTTGTTCAGCAGCATGTTGTTCAGCCTCCATATGTTGGAATTTTTAATAGTTTTTCTCCTGTAATTGACATCTAATCTTACTGCATTATGGTCAGAAAAGATGCTTGGAATGATTTAAATTTTTTCAAATTTACCAAGGCTAGATTTATGGCCCAGGATATGATCTATCCTGGAGAAGGTTCTGTGTGTGCTTGAGAAAAAGGTGATTTTTCCATTTGCAATTCTTGCTTAACCTGTTTTTAACACACCCTTTCAGATACAGTAAATACTATTTCGATACAGACCCTGTGTATGCTACATTGCTTCAGTCGTGTCTGACTCTTTGCAACCCTATAGACTGTAGCCTGCCAGGCTCCTCTGTCCATGGGATTCTCCAGGCAACAATACTGGAGTGGGTTGCCATTTCCTTTTCCAGGGGATCTTCCTGAACCAGGGATCAAACCCACATCTCTTATGTCTTACGTCTCCTGCTCTGGCAGGTGGGTTCTTTACCGCTAGCACTAGCTGTCTTAACAGTCTATTAGTATATCTCAGAAGACTAAAGAAGATTTCAGGCTGCCAAAGGCCTCCCTATAACTGCAGGGTGACATGGGAGAGCCTCTGAAAAAATAACCTAGCTTTCACTGCTGGGTTTGATTCTTCTGGTATAAACGTTTTTGCTGGTGTATACAAAGAGAGGGGGATAGGCTGATAATAAAGAAAGTTTAATAAGGCCACTTCCCATTTTTCAAGAGTCAGCTCAAGAGTGATCCTTTCCATAAAACTTCTTGGTCTCCAACTGAAAACTCCTCCCTACTTTGTGCTCCCATCTGAACTATGGAATGACTTACACGACTGTTAAACCACTGTATCTGTTGACCATTTACTGAATTTGTTGACACGCCAATGTTCATTTAGATGGAACTTCCTGAGAGAAGAGACTGTCATTTAGTGGTGCACTGTAGGTGCTTTAAAAATGTTGGTAGATGACCCAATCAAAAAATGGGCCAAAGAACTAAATAGACATTTCTCCAAAGAAGACATACAGATGGCTAACAAACACATGAAAAGATGCTCAACATCACTCATTATCAGAGAAATGCAAATCAAAACCACTATGAGGTACCATTTCACGCCAGTCAGAATGGCTGCCATCCAAAAGTCTACAAGCAATAAATGCTGGAGAGGGTGTGGAGAAAAGGGAACCCTCTTATACTGTTGGTGGGAATGCAAACTAGTACAGCCACTATGGAGCACAGTGTGGAGATTCCTTAAAAAACTGGAAATAGAACTGCCTTATGACCCAGCAATCCCACTGCTGGGCATACACACTGAGGAAACCAGAAGGGAAAGAGACACATGTACCCCAATGTTCATCACAGCACTGTTTATAATAGCCAGGACACGGAAGCAACCTGGATGCCCATCAGCAGACGAATGGATAAGAAAGCAGTGGTACATATACACAATGGAGTATTACTCAGCCATTAAAAAGAAAACATTTGAATCAGTTCTAATGAGGTGGATGAAACTGGAGCCTATTATACAGAGTGAAGTAAGCCAGAAAGAAAAACACCAATACAGTATACTAACGCATATATATGGAATTTAGAAAGATGGTAACGATAACCCTGTATATGAGACAGCAAAAGAGACACAGATGTATAGAACAGTCTTTTGGACTCTGTGGGAGAGGGAGAGGGTGGGATGATTTGGGAGAATGGCATTGAAATATGTATAACATCATATATGAAATGAGTCGCCAGTCCAGGTTCGATGCACGATACTGGATGCTTGGGGCTGGTGCACTGGGACGACCCAGAGGGATGGTATGGGGAGGGAGGAGGGAGGAGGGTTCAGGATGGGGAACACATGTATGCCTGTGGCAGATTCATTTCGATATATGGCAGAACCAATACAATATTGTAAAGTTTAAAAATAAAATAAAATTTAAAAAAAATGTTGGTAGTACAGAGGGTGGGCCTCACAATTAGAGCCTTCATTGTGTCATTTATTCAAAACTTATAAATGAATGATAAGAAAAAATGTGTCCTAGGACCAAAAAGGAGAAGGCAATGGCACCCCACTCCAGTACTGTTGCCTGGAAAATCACATGGACGGAGAAGCCTGGTAGGCTGCAGTCCATGGGGTCGCACAGAGTTGGACACGACTGAAGCAACTTAGTAGTAGTAGTAGTATGACCAAAAAGGCTTCCCTAGTGGCTTACACATAAAGAATCCGCCTGCGATGCAGGAGAGCTGGGTTCAATCCCTGGGTTGGGAAGATCCCCTGGAGGAGGGCATGGTAACCCACTCCAGTATTCTTGCCTGGAGAATCCTTATAGACAGAGAGGCCTGGCTACAGTCCATCAGGTTGCAAAGAGTCGGACATGACTGAGTGACTAAGCACATAGAACAGGTTCAAAAAAGGCAACAAAGCAGATGAAAATGGTCTTCTCCCATGTTGCTCTGTTTCACACTTACAAAAGGTATAGACCTTCTGAAGAAGACAAAACTATGGAGAGGTTAAAAAAAAAAAATCAGTGATTGCCAGGGGTTGAGGAAGAAAGAAGGATAAACAGGTAGAGCACAGAGGATCTTTAGGGCAGTGAAAAACCATTCTTTCTGACACCACACAGGTGGGCACAAGTCATCATACATTTGTCCAAACCCACAGACCGCACAATACCAAGAGTGAATCTTAATGCAAACTATGGACTCTGGGTGATAATGCTGTGTCAGTGTAGGTTCAGCAGTTGTTACAAATGTACCACTGTGGTGAGGATGTTTTTAATGGGGAAGGCTATGCATGTATGGGGGCAGAAGTCTATGGAAAATCTCTGTACCTTCCACTCAGTTTTGACGTGAACCTAAATCTACTCAAAAAAATAAAATCTAGGGACTTCCCCAGTGGTAGAGTGGTTAAGACTCTGTGCTTCCACTGCAGTGGCATGGGTTCAACCCCCGGTAAGGGAACTATGATCCCACATGCCATGCAGCATGGCTAAAAGAGAAAAAAAAATTTTTAATGTTTTAAATTAAAAAATAAAAATAGGGGATGTCTTGGTGGTTAGGACTTGGGCGTTCACTGCTGTGGGCCTGAGTTTGATCCCTGGTTAGGGAACTAAGATCCCACAAGCCCTGTGGCCAAAAACTAAAATAAATAAATCTTAAAAAATAATAAAAATAAAGTCTATTAAAGCTTTTTTAAACCAAAAAATTATGGACCTATCCACCTCTATTGAGATATCAGCTTGGGTACTTGTCAAGAGAAATGTCACACTGCCACTGACCCTGCCTGCCGGCAGCTTCTCTGGACTGGTGTTGGGCTTCACAGTATCCTGCTGCTGGCATCTTCCGCTGGGGTCAGGCTGGTGCCAACAGCTCCCAGAGGACACAGAGTAGGCCCTAAGAGCCTTCTGGTCAAGGCAAATTTTCTAAGAAATTTTACTACTCTGTGTTGAGTTCACTTAGAATAAAAAAGGATAGCAAGGTTGATCATTCCCACCTGACAGATGTTCAGGAGCTGAAGCACCTAATCCCCGCAACTGACCCTGGGCTGAAGAGACCAACCTGCCCTAGTCCAAGATATCTCTGTTGCTTCAATGAAAGCCTGCTTAGCCCTGTTTGGTTGTTCAAGGACACAAAATGTTCAGCAATCAGTCCATGGCCTCTGCATGTCCAGTGACAGCAGGAACAGCTAGATGGCACTCAGCCTGCTTCAGGTTGTTATCCCTGAGCATACCATTCATATTTAGTGTCTGTATTCTCACTCAGGTTGTTTTCCCCACCTAGACTGCCTTCTCCTGGCTCCTCCATGGAATAAAGCCCTACCCATCTTTAAAGGCAGAGGTCACATGCCACCTCTTTTATAGAATGCCTTCTTTAACCTTCTGATGTACCTCTGTAGAATATTCATTTAATCCCTTTGGGGCAGACCCAGGACCTCAACCCAGCCGTGGGGTCCATGGCACATCAGCAGCCTTCCCTCTCCCCCGACTCACAGAGAGGAGGCCCAAAGAGCACCGTGTCCAGGGCCTTCAGCTGCAGCTTCTGCCGATGGCTCCGGTCTGTCATCTTCAACACAGTCCCTGTCATGGTGGTATTGGTTACAGCGAGCCTGTGGGGGCAAACAGGAGGGGCTCAGTTCCCTGCCGACAAAGCAGAAAGGATCCTGGTAGGATTACCCACCTCCTCCAGGAACACTTCCATGAATTCTAGCTCCTAGTGCTTGCTCCCCTCTGCACTCTAGTATACAGAGTCAACACCAGTGGATCTCAACAAGCAGTAAAGAGAGCACATAACATTCACCAAGAATTTGTTCACCTTTCTCCCCATGTCCATCATCTCCTGAATATCATATTTTCTAAGGATTAACTATCTGTGACCATTCCCATACTCAACTGTAAATTTTCTGTTGTGCTTCTCCTCCCAGGGATTATCCACCAAACACCTGTCTCCACACTCCCACCATCTGTAAACGCATTCTCCTGTCCAGCCCAGGTCAAAATGTTACACCACATGACCCAGGGATTCTGAGGGCCTCTGAATTTACCTGATCCTAACTGTCATTAAATATAAATCTGCTGACAAAGAGCATTGCATTAGTCTTGTCATCTTGTATTTGAGTAACAGTAATTGACTTTCAATCACATTACTATATTTTTTATATTCTTCAATCATACTGTTAATAAGAGAGGAATATATATATTCCTCTCTTATTAAGTTATTATTAACAGTATGATTATAATGGTATATGATTATATACCATTTCCTATAAACAAGGAAATGGTATAGGAAAAACTGGACTTTGTTTCTCTTCTGCTTGAATTTAGTGGGTATAGAGGGGAGAGGAGTGTAAGACATGAAAGGTTGAAAAACCACTGGTCTGGGTCCCACAAGTGAGGATGATCTACTATACTATGGTTTGTGCTCTTTTCTGATTCATAGCTTTGTTTCCCTAGATAAAGAAAAGCTTCTGACATCAGTGTGTCATTTACACTCCTGCCTGGGCATGCAGGCATAGTTACTTCTTTCTCTAGTCCTGGGAAGCAACCAAGCCCATCTATAAAACAGGCAGTGAGATACCCTGATGTGGGTGAGGGTGGGGTAGGGGTGGAGATGGTCAGGAGATTCAGCTTCTGGCCCCAGCTCCATCAATGATTCACTTGTCTGACATAAGCTGCTTAATCTCTTCCCTGGGGCCTCAATTTCCTTCTGTGTAAACTTAAGTAAATCCGATGCTTCTCACAAACTTGGGAGTTCTTGGGGCTCTCTTTAGAGCACTTCTAACAAGTGTACTGGCCTTCATCTAACTGATCAAAGTTAAGTATCACCTTTTCTACAGTCTATTTGTCAAAGAAACCTATGAATTTCTAAGCAACAAGAAATGAGAAAGGAACTAACATTTATTAAGCAGCTGTGTATCTCATACTATTCTGACACTTTACATACAATACCTCATTTAGTCCCCACACTTTAGGAACCCAGTTCTTTTATTAGCAGTTCCACTTTACGATAAGAAAACTGAGACTTAGGGATAAGTAATTTGCCCAAAGTCACACAGCAAGTAAGTGGCAAAGGCAGGATTCAACCCAAATCTGCTAGATTCATCCCATTATACCATGCTGCCT